>NW_006263376.1:584601-587094 GCF_000469605.1 Apis dorsata
AAACCATTAGACAAACGTTAGATTAAACAAACGATGAGACAATTCTGATTTCAAAGAAAAAAAATTCTTTATTTTGCGAATAGATTTATTGGAATATTACCAAGCATATAAATTTTAAATAAGAAAAACAAATCGAAGATGATTCTTCCTTCCTCTTGTATGCTAATTTCTACTAATAATCTCGTCTCAATATCAATCGTACCAATGTTTGCAACCATTTATATCTTCAATTACGATATATTAATTTTTCACCGTTTGCCGACCAATAATAAATAATTGGATTAATTTTATGTATGCGAGTGATTTCGGTCAAGATAACGATTATCGTTTGAAACAACTTATCTCTAAAATCAGTTCGAATCATAATAATAATGAATAAACGTTTCGTCGTGTAACCGTTCGGAATCTAATATATCTTCGTAATCATTTAAAAATTTTTTTTGACGAAAAATTAGTTAATGATAAAAAATATTTGACATTTTGCTAAATACTTATTATTCAATATTAACCCATATCCAATTTCGTTTCCGTAATAATATTTCAAAAATATAAAAGTTCGATCGATAAATATCTTCGATCATATTTGCTTAATTAAAATTCGTATATCATAGATCACAGATTTTCTTCGGAAACGCTTCATAAAAATTTTATCAATACTAAATAAAATTTTACGATAAATTAAATTCATATAAATAGAGTTTTACAATTTTTTCTATTTCAAGTTTTGTTCAAAGAAAAATGCATGTTTAAAATGCATACATTTTTCTTTCAGATACGAATAATATTTTCTACTAGCTATTTATTATTAATGATTGCTTAGATACCAGTAGATCGGTTTTATTCAGAATAAAATGAACCGATAATAATATTTACCATTTATGTATAAAAGCTTATGTGAATGTCTATACGGTACGAATAGAACTACGCAAGCCTAATAGCACAATGGTGCTAGTGAATCTATATTCCGTACATTTGCGTGACAAACGTGCACGTTTGTCGATGCTGTCGGTATCGGACGAATAATAAAGAATCTGCATGGTAGTAGTTCTAGTTCGCGTGATGGAGGGGCATATATTCCACAGGGATTTCGAATATATTCAAATTTCCCGCCATTCAGCCGGAAAAAATACGGTTCCTTTGAGATTTTTTGCTCTAATTAATCACGATTTGTATTTACGAACACGATAATACATCTCGCTAACCTAATCTAACATGTTTAAACAAAAAAATTTAGGAAGATTCGGGTTAAAATACTATTTCTTTCTGGAATGATATTTTAACCGTTAAAATTCAAATTTTCCATCATATATACGTCAATAACGTACAAATGCTACGTTACGATCGAGATCCGAGAAAATGATTCGATGAAAATGTGTAATATCTTTTTCTTTAGAAAAAATTCCATCACAAATATCATTCGATATATTAAATATGATCGATATTAAATACGATTACACGAAATACACGATACGAGCCATGTTTAATGGAACCATGTTTCACTCGTCGATACACGTAACGATGCGTTTTGGCGCGTAATGAACGAAAAAGATGCCACAATGCCAAAATAACACGTTTAAGAAGTCTTGCATCGATATAACGATGTTCGAGAAAAAGTATACATGATATTTACTCACCTTTCTTACAAAAATGTCAACTATCAATGTATGTACTTCGAATGGAACGATGTTTTTTGCCTTCTCTTCGATGTTCAATGTCGCGTGGGCAGTCCACCTCTAAGTAAACAAAAACACAGACTTCAAATTGTCGATTCCCTTGCACGAGAGTTTTCTTCCATATGATCACTCGCGTGGTCTTTTTTTTCGGTCAGTAAAAAATAGTCGTCGAGAAGAGTGGCAGCAAATGCGACAAGAGAGGTGGCATAGTTGAAACAAAGATGTAACGTGAGAGTCAGAGAAACGGAGAAAGAGAAAGAAAAAGGGAAAGAGAGAAGAAGACAGAGAAGAAAGAAAGAAAAAAAGGATAAAAAACAAGACGCGAGAAAAGTAGCTAGTGATAACGAGTTTTCTGCACTTGAAATCATGTATATGTGAGATACGAGATTCTTTCACACGTCGATCACCAAACATGAGAAATATTTTCGCCAACAAAAGCGTTTCATTGGTTTACCGATGATTCGTTATACGCCATCAATGTCATGATCGTCAACGAATCCATATGATGACCCACGACTTTTCAAACGTTTTTGCTCGTTCTAATCACGATTCTCACTAGTACAGCTTTTTCATCGGGATCAAAAAAGATTTTTCGTTTCGTTTGATTTGGAAGATACGTAGTTGCATGCGTGGCGCGCGCGCGTGTTCGGAGTCTCGCGACGATCGTCCTCTTCCTCCAATGTGTGTTCCTGCTCAGGATCCGATCGAGCAGGCACTGACCCCACGAGACGACGTCGAAGCGAAGAAGAGAGAGAAGGAATAAGACAGACAGATAGAGAAAGAGAGAGAGAGAGAGAGAGAGAGAGAGAGAGAGAGAGAG
>NW_006263376.1:587262-594914 GCF_000469605.1 Apis dorsata
AATGGAGAAGGGAAAAAGAATAGAGTGAAGAGAGAAATGAAATCAAAGAAAGAGGTAGAAGAAAATAGGTAAGGAATGAAGAGAAAACGAAAGAATGAGAAAGAAAAAGAGTTAAGAACGGATCGCGGGCGCGTATAATACCGGACTCACAGTTGGCAGTCTTTCCTCTCGTATCTTCTGCCGCGTTGTTTCTCTTCCGAATTAACACACGAAAACCGTTCAATTTATCAAGAGATCATGAACTCATTTCGAAATAATTCCGTACGCACTGATTTTATGTTATTATGTATTAATCGTAACACTGATACAAAGTCACCGTTGAAATTTCAGCGTTTCGTCCAACGAGACACGAATTCGCGCGCACGAACAAGACGTGTAAGCACGTCGCGCGCTTGTTTAGAATATACTGAATATATTTTGACCCGAGCGCTCCGTTCAGGCTCAGCGCTGGCGCTTTGCGCGTTCGGCCATTTTCGGTTGCGATCGGCTGTGTTCGTACTCCGTAGTCGAACCAACCACGACGTCCGACCGCGAACGAAACTCGCGCCCTCGCTCGATTGCAAATTACCTTGCAGGGCCGATGCACCGCAATTCATATTTACTGAATTGATAACACTTTCTTTTTCTTCGTTTAAATTAAAAATTAATGTTAATATATGTACCATTATCAATTTAAAATCTAAATCCCAAATTATTTATTGATTTTCTTGTTCGTCATTGTAATTTAAAAATAAAGAGATTTTAAATGATACAATATATATGTTATATGTACGTATATTATTGTTAATTATTTCAATATTATTATTTACAGATAATTTTATTTTTATTTCCATATATATATGGAATATGTAGAATTCAGCTATATTTCTTTTATACGAAAAACATTTAATTATGTTATTCGATCGATATGAATAATCAAAAACTTTATTAATTTTGTTAAAAATATATTAGAAATATAATTTGAAGAAATTTCATTATATCGATAAGATTAAGAAACTCTCACATATCGTTTAATACACATCATAACAAATGATATTGAAATCCATTGAACAGAATAAAAGCGCAAAATCGAATCGAATTAGAAAATGAAAGAAATAATCGTATTCTTTTGAATATACATTGGATAATAACGAATTGAACTCTTTTAGTTATACGCTTCTTATTCAACATATCGTATGATTAAAATAAACTAGATTTAACGAGAATTGTAATAGCATTACAGATTTATTTGATTTCGTGGAAAAAATATATAAATATTGTAAATATTAATGCATAATACAAATAACCGAATACATTTCATGAGTGTTTAATTGAACGATTATTTGATACGCAGCCAATTTCAAGATTTCATCAATGTTTCGATGGACCGTTAAAAACGCGATATATGTATTTGTCATTAAACGGTTACGTTTCTTCGTACCACAAAAATCCTATCAAGAATCTTAATCGCATCGCATACAAACATAGCGCGAGATCCCCACTCTAACTTCGATATCATCGGGCAAAGACAACAGCAGTATCGGAGAGCATTGTGGAACATACACTTTCGCATGTATACATTATGCAAATTGATTCCATCGATTGGCTGGTAGATTGTATGCAGCCTTGTCGGGCGTTTCAGTAACTTTGCTCTAGCTTCTGCTCTCGAGAATACGGCTATTCCGGGATCACCATTTACCAGACAATTTCCAGAGAATAGCATCGTTCTAGCGAAGCAATAGCGAAGCGGCATTGGAAAGGTTACTAAAACGAATCGGACAGAAGTATAGGTTGCTCAGAGTAAACACGCTTTACGATTCACTTTCCTATAATTCTCGTATCAACGATGCAATATTCCCGATATATTCTTTACGATATCTTATATTTTCTTCTTGATTAATTGAAAATCAATCTTATTTCGTTCGTAATTGCTTAAATAATTTTTCCTTATATAATCGTTACTTAACTCTTTTTTTCTTCATCTCTTTACCTATCAAAATGTCGAATAATATGATTTGTAAATATAATACCAAGAAATAATTGTGACGATTAAAATATATATCTTTTTTGGTCAGATATTTTGCGATCAGTTGTACATTCGTTACGAACTTCTTATTAGTCTTGTTAATCTATAAAGTATGACATAACTTAACAGTTATCATTTCAACAACATGTAACATTTACATGTCAAGGAATTCAGCAACATGTGACATGTGGAAAAATTCAATAGCGCATATTTAAGAAGACGCGAGCATATTCATATATTTCGATATTAAGCAATCAGACTTATGTTTGCGTTACATTTTCAATTATTGTAAATATGTTTTGCTTGTCGGCTGGAGACATTAGCTATCGCCAATGCCTATAAAATAAAATACGAAGATAATCTTTTGATCGAAGTATCTGACACGATTAGTTTGCAACCGTTCAGATAACGCTTATTTCCAAATCAGACTGATTTTGCTATCTTCCTATTACTTATACACATGCATCGGAAATAAGTTTGCGCGATAAATCGAGTGGTATTTTCTTCGAGTTTACAAGCGATTGTCGTAATTATCTTAAAAAGCTCCTTCGTAGAAGTAATCGACCAATTATCATATACCACCTATGGTGAAGTCACTCTTCTCAATAGCACGCATACGAGATGCACGATTGAAGTAAATTGGCAACGAATAGACTAGAAACACGAATGAAACCAAGGAATCCTACTAAATATAGTAATTCTTATTTCGATGATGATTAAAAGGAAATAGCCGGGGGCAAATAATTCGATTACCTTGTTTTCGCGAATAAGAACACACAGAAACAATGGAAAATTACAATGTCCATGTATATTCGTCAAACACACAATTGATCAATAAATAGTCACAAAAATAGACATTTTATATGTTACTTTTATTAATCATAAATTAGGAGTAATTTTTAATTCATGTAATAATCATAAACGTCAAATTTTCAATGATGCATTAATATAATAATTATTATAATAAAATAGTTAAAATTTTGCAGGATTAATAATATTTATTTTTCGTTTGGATTCTGTCTTTCTATTTTATCAAGAGAGGATTAGTATACTTTGGAGATGGCGTCTTGTTCCATGTTGTGTAAAAAGAAACGTCGATGGCACAGTTCTCTGTCTTGCCTCCTTCTTTAACTTTCAATTAAATTTTCCATCGACTTAACATTTATACGGCACAAATTCTCCGATACCATGATATAAAACGATATCTTCGATCAAACTGTATTAACGAACAATGAGCAATAAGAGAAACTGTAGATGTGTCCCAATATAGATCTAAGACGTCGATAACGCCTAGATAAATTTTATGCCGTGACTATAGAATGAAACAATGCAACAGATGCATAAATTCGTGTTTTTTTGATTTTTTCTTTAAGAATTTAATTAGAATATTATAAGAAAATATTAATTTTTCGGCAAATATTACATGATTATTTTTATTCCTTATAAAAAAATAGAATTGAACTGTGAACCTCTGAAAAAGAATAAAATAAAAATATTCATTTTTGCACAATTTTATGTATTAAATATGATATTGATTCTTATCGAGCATTTTATTTTTCAATAAAAAGAAACAAGATTGAAAGCGACTTAACAGTTGTTCAACGAAATAATGTAATGATAATGAAGATCCATTCTCGCATGCAGTCAATTATATGTAATTATCCGATGATAATGCCATAGTTGCCATTAGAAAGATTAGCCGTTTTTTCCAAGATTCGTTTAATCCTTTGTCCAATGCTGGAATGAAATTTCTATATATTAGTTAGATTCAAAATCAATCTATTTTGTCGAATTTTAGAAAAATATTACATTTATTTTGATATTCTATTAGAGATCATTTGAATATTCTCTGTAGACAAACTTTAATATGCGAATATGTACTACACACATGTATGTATATGTATATTATAGATAAAAATCGGACACATAGTTAAATAAAATTTTATTGAAAGTTATACGAAATGATCACAGAGAAATGATAACTTTGAATTATATTTTAATATTGTAAAGATCGTTTTGTTTGTATATCATCCAATATTGTTCTAAGTTCCTCATCTTCTAATCGTCCTTCTAAACTGGGAATCAAGGCTTTCGCTTCTTCTGGAGTTTCCGGACAAAGATTCGCGAGCGAAGCTAACTCAAACTTATGAAGTTTCTTCTGCATAAGCAAGCTAAAACATACAAATTTCTATAAATTTGTACAATATGAATATTTTTCATTTCAAAAAATGAAAGTTTACGAATTTGAATCTTTTATTAATTATAAAGACGTAATCGCGCTTACTTTCTCACAGCAGCAATTGTTTCTTTATTTTTAAATCGGCGAAATCTATTCGTATATGTTAAACTCTTCATGAAAACTTCGGAAAATTCTTGTTCCTCTTCTGCTGATTCATTTTGTGCTTTTCTATGCTCCAATAACATATACACTTCCGAAATTAAAAGAGTCTCTGCGTTTTCAAATTCTAAGAAAAAAAAAATTATAAATAACACATTTATTAAATTGTCATATCGTTTATACAATCGGCAATATCCTATTATTTACTTTCATTCATTTCTAGGTATATTTTAAATTAAATACTACTTGCTCTAAATTTTATTCACAAATTTTATTATATAAGTATTTATATATTTTATAAAATACATTTTATTATATTATTTATATAATATACAAATTGCAAGCAAAATATCATATATTTACATGTATGTATATTGTATATTATTAATCTGTGCGTAATTTTAATAATACATTATTATTTTCAGTCGATTTTTTAAATTCTTAATATGTAATATCACAATCCAATATATACTTACGAAGTAATAATGCACAAAACTTACGTATTTTAGTTATATTAACATGCATGTCATTGATTCGGTTTATTTATATATCCTTTCTCCGTAAGAAAATCGTATATTTTTCGCGTTTTATTTACGTCAATCTTAAGTAAAACTCTAGCTTGTGCCAATCTAAGGCAACCAGATTTTTTATTTTCCGCTATTAAAATTTGTTTAAAATCAAGATAATTGGTAGGAACTATACGCGTAATTGAGCAAAGTTCTTTTTCAGCCGGGGTTAATTTTTCGTATCCTGGAAGACCTTTAATTGCAAGTGGTGGTGCCGCTTTTCGTTGTGAAATTGTATTTGACATAGAATTATTAAAACTAATGTTACATCCGGGTAATATAGTCTTCCAACTATACTCGGGATTATTTAAATATTGTTTTCTTTCCTTTTCATTTTCCTGTCTAAGTTTACTTAATTTTTGGAACATTGGAACACTATGAAAATACTTTAAACCATTAGTGCGAAATTCAAATAATTTATTAATATAATTTTTAAGCTCTCCTGCTCTGTGTAAACCTTCCATGAAGTAATCAAATTCTATACCTCCTAATAATTGCATGTAAATTAATAATCTTTCTACAATAGGTCTAGTTATTGTACATTCGTATCTTTGTATCCAAGATATAGTTCTTCTAAATGCTATCAATCCATGATTACGTATAATCTTTCTTCTTCTCATACGTTCTTTTAGTCTATTATTATATGCTTGTACTATAGCTACTTGCAATGTTTTTCCTAATTCATAATTTTCATCATTTATATCAAATTCATTATAGTTTAAATCAGAAATTAATAATTCTGCGTGATTATCAAAATTCACTTCAAAATCTGATCTTGCTGGATTATATCCAGCCAAAAGTTTACAATTAAGGGTATTAGGTGCAAATCGAGGAGGTTCTTCTAAATCTTGCAATTTATATAAATAAGGAATAGATTCACATTCAAACAAACTAGCTCTTGTTTCTTCAATTTTTGGCAATCCTGGTAATGCTTGATTATCTATATAATATTGAAGATAATGATTTTTACATTCTTCTGGTGATTTATCTTGCATTCGTTTCGCCATGTCAATCCAATTGCCAAAACCGCACTCCAGTAAAACATCTAGTAACTCTAATTCTTGTTTCGCTGTCCAACCACTTTCCTCGATTAAAGGAAATTCGTTTTTTATGATGATATAGTCATGATCATTTCTATGATTGCCAATTTCTGATCCATTAGAGAAACAAGAGGGACACAGTTCCATACTACTACACACAGCACAACGAATATACGGTTCTGTCAATGCAGATTTACATACACGGCATATTGGGTCTGAAGTAATGATTTCATCCTTCACGACTGACACGTCGAGTTCTACGTTACGCTCGATCTTTTCTGTTCTACTCGATGAGCAGTCTGAAAGAGGATAATCGTTACCTTAGGCCATGCCGCATAATCAATTATTTTCATATGTTATGTTATTAAATGTAAATCTTTATCGAAAAAATAATAACAAACTTCATCATTTTATTATAGGTTAGAAATAGATAAATTTAATTCTTTTTTTTTTTTTTCTTATTTCCTCGAAAGAAAGACATACCTTTTGGAAATTGTAAATCTGCCGCGTCTTCCTCTGTCATATCAGTTAAATTCGGATTAGCCATATTTTTTTTATATTAATTCTTTATATTTATATAGAAATAAATCACCACTTTTTTCAAACTGTTTACTACTAACAAACAAGCATGCTTTTAGTTACAATTAGCAAGAATTGTATATATTTTCTTTACCAGATGGCAGTTGCGTAGCTATACACTTCTAGTAAAAAAATTATTTAATATTTTATCATAGTTCGAAATCTCTTTAAACTAGAAGTTGATAATTACTACCAATCGATGTCGATTAAATAATAAATAATAACAATAATAAATCTTATTTTATGAAATTTTGTATCCCACATTCTGAAATATCGATTGTGCTAAATATCAGAGTGTTTGGTATGCCCTCTATGATTGAAACAGTGAGTTTAGAAATTACATTGAATTCAAGAATGAAAATTCTCTCTAGATATGCACTTCATATCTATTTTATATATTCTAAGATTTTCTTACCATTTTAGCATCATTTCCAATATTACCGATTTGCCAAAGAATAAGATTACAGTAGTGTGGTTAAAAGTAAATTATAATTACTAAAACAGTTATTCAGAAAAAAATTATTATAACTTTTTTCGATCCTATAGTATATTAATGTATAAATAAAATTTCATGTTTAATATTTAAAATTAATATTTAAAAATTATTGAATACGATTCATAAAAACGTTAAGACATATGGTATTATTACCAACAATATAAAAAATATGAAGATTCGTTTTTCAAATTAAACATATTATTAAATTATATTTACCTTAAAATTAGTAAAATTACTAATATGATGTGAATACATAAAGGTATGTATAAAATTATGAAAATCTGAAAAGTAAAATTGCGATGCTTTCCTAAAATCGAAAATATAAGTAATTATATTCTATTATACTTTAACATCTTCCAAATCAAATAGATTTACATCAGAAAAATAGACAAAGAAAGTTAAGTGTGCGAACAAGTTCGCCTACGTTGTTTTTTATAAAACAAATAGACACGTTTTAAAATGCGTTCGCACATTGAACTCTGTTGGAATGTGTAGTAGAATAAGAATACTAAGTCGCTTGAAAATAATAATAGAATCACTATGCAAATATTAACAATAGTCTTATGAAAATCATATATGAAAATTTTATCGAGCTAACCAATTTTCATCTATTATATTTTTTTTTTTT
>NW_006263376.1:595115-598962 GCF_000469605.1 Apis dorsata
GAAATTTGAAGAAATAGAATTTTATAACGAATATATTTTATGTTTATAGATTCAGACAAAAGCATAAGAAGTGATCTATTTAGTAGAAAATTGTTTCTTCTAGAAAAATTAGATTTCAAATATTGAAGTTTGTCTTCAGCAAGCAGCTTTTCATTGTAAGTTTAAGATACATTTAAAGTAATACTTAAAATAATACTATAGGATTTTAATCATAAGACAAGAATTGCTTATTTAATCAAAACGTTTTGAAACGATTGCGTAATTTCTACTTGATATTATGATCAGATAAAAAGCAGTGTGCATTTAATATTTTTCAATTTAAATTATGTAATATTCACGTAATAAAAGGAAGGATCATTATTTTCTAACTATAATCTTTACAAGCATAATTCTCTGATCGATTTACATGATTATTGATACAACCTTGGCCTTCATAAGTTTTGCAAAGGATTAAACTCGGGACAATAACTTATTTCTAGTTCTCGTAATGGTATGAAAAAATGCATATCGTGCGTTTACTGTGATCCGCTAGACATGAAAACCGGTTTTATTAAAATTTTTATGTATCAACCAATCAGGTTAAGACAGAAAACTTATCTCTTAATAAACTATCTTATAATTTTCTTTTTTAAGAAAAATATTCGATATTTTCGTTTTATCATCGAATAGTAAAAATTGTTTCTAATATTACATTTTTCTAATTAACATTTTGCGAATTCTATATTCCATTATCTAAAAGCAAATGGACAGAAACGTAAAAATGAATAGTATTAGATAATTTCGTCGACATTATATCTTAATTAATATTAAGTCATAGACTTCTGCGTCACTCTTGATTTTTTTTGCAAGTAATCTGAAGTTTGACGAATGTGAATTTGCACGTGAATGAATTTCACACCGTTCTACACAAAGCAAAAGAAACATCGATTAATACGCGGCTTCAGGAGAATAATTTAAGGCGATAGTTCAGATAAAAAAAACTTTTTTAAAACGCGAAAAGCAACGCGTTTCTATCACGATACGACGATCGAATCATCGAGAGTCCTCGAAGGATTGAATCATTGAATACGCTCGAATGCGTTTCTTTTCGCTTTTCATCGTGATGTGATATCCGTATTCGCGACTTGAAATAATGAACCTTGAACAACCAAACTTTTCAAATGCAAGAACGTTGCACTTCCGCACTCACGATGATGGCGATAACGTTATGGAGGAGAGTGTTCGATCAGATCGAGGGAATATCTTTGATAACGTTTATAAAATGACTACTGTAGAGAGGTATGTCTATTTTATTAAATCAATGAAAATGTAATGGAAATATGATACGGAAAATATTTCTTCTATATACCGTATATACTGATTCAAATGTTAAAAAATATGATTATTTTTGTAGATGCTTTCATTCAACTTTATAAAATTATTTGGATTTATTAATATATTAATATGTTAAAATTATATATATGTATATTGAAAATAAGATTTATAATATTTAATCCAATACTTTTAAAAAATAAGTTACTCATGCTGTATTTAATATATAATCCAAAAAATACGTGAAAACAAAAGGCAAATGATATCGATGAGTTTATTATCGTTAACTTCATTCCGAAGCAATTTTCAGATAGGAAAATGATGTAGATCAATAGAAGCTTTTGTTAATTTTCGCTTTAATAACATTTCTTGTGACTAAATCGTACATTTTTCTATTTTAAATCATGTGTATAAAAATGAATGATATTTTCATGGATAAATCAAAAACCAGACAAAAGTGATCAACAGTGAAAAATATGTTATTGTTTCCAGAACTTCCTGCGTTATTTTTACATCGTTCTGACATGAAACAGGAGCATTTGTTTCTTGTAAAATTGCCGGAACAATAAGGATTTCTACTTTTTCTCTATTTTTATAAAAAAAATCATTATTAAACAAAAATATTAAGATTATATATTTAAAATTATTGAAAAGTTAATCATGATTTAAAAAAGATAAATATCAGTCGTATTTTTTCATTTCTTCAATTTAATTTATATACGAATATAAAAATACCTAACGATAAATTTCCAGACGTTCACCAGAATGACATCTGTATATCAACGACTTAAGATTGTCCACGAATACGTTAGGTATCTTTTTTTTATACGAGTTGAGTCTCGGATTTATTCTCCTTCGCGTCTTTCCTCAATCGGTAAAAGAAAAAAGAAAAGATTTTGGAAAGGGTTATCGGACTTTTTACGACACGTTTATAAATTCGGTTTAGCTCATTAACATCGGCATTATGTATAACGGAACACCCGGCATTTATGTATATATACATAAAAGGAACTGCGTTCGAATAATGCAACTTGCATTTAATTTATTATACTATGTACATTTAGATTCGTTCCTGTTAATTGGTAGAAGAAAACATGCATAATAGATTTTGAATTAATTATTTTCAACAAATATGAAATATTCGTATTTGTATATTCATAACTTTATACAATGCTAAAGAAAAGAGATATTCAAATTAATCAATAGTTATGAATCAATAACTTATTATAAATAATTATAAATAAAATATTGTCAACTTTTTTCTCGAATCAAAGTAAATTAAAGATCAAATATAGAAATTATTAAAATTTTTATCGATGAAACTAGATATAAAATAAATATATATATATCTGTAACAATCGGAAATTTTAAAAAATATTTCTTCGAAATTGAACAAAATATTCACTTTCTTTCAAAATATATTATTTATCATTAAGAGTTCAATTCGCAATCTTTTCTTTCCTTTCGTTTCTCTTATTTTTCGACGATTCATGTTTCTTTAAAGCAGCCAACAAAAGAACACACTTCCACGAATAATATAAATTTTTCCATCATCGGAAATGATCTCATTTAAATGCAACGAAAATACAATAACACATTTTCCTATATTTTTATTCTATATCTTTTTCGATTTATCCGTGAGTTTCGCGCATATAATCCTGCATCGTCCAAAACGCTTCGTAAACATCCTTTAATCACAATAGCGTCCGATAATGCGTGATTATTAAGGAGCCGACAGAATCACGAATGAATATTCATCGCATCGTCGAGCGTATTGTGCGCCTGTTCACGGTTGATTCACGGTGGTGATATTCTCCTAGACAACAAAATTACGCGATTCTAGATGCAAATTGTTTACTTACGTAAGCTAACTGCGAACTGATACACCGTAGTTAATTCACCGTTTCATGAAACCGCGAAAGTGAAACAAATCCGAGAATCCTTTGACTACTACGTTTAAATAGACTCGTCAGCTCGAAAATTAATTATTCTTTAATTGTCGAGTTTTCATTTATGTCCGTCTCGGGATGGGTTACGTTTAAAATAAAAGGAACTTGTTGCGTGAACGGAAATGATCATTACAACAATTCGTTCCTCTTATACGTTATTTGCATTGTCTCGAATAAAACAATGTATCGATATTGGTTGTTAATGAATCGTCGACTTTCCCTGTCGTATATTATTTCTCAAGTGGAATATAAATATAAATATTCTTTCGTAAGATTTTGATTAAAAGGAAATTAGAATTGAAATTTATACAATTTTAATAGAATATCGAGGATTTATTTCGCTTATTAATTTTTCTTCATCGAGATACGTGGATTATTTCATTTGGTACATCTGTTGGAAATATCTTAAACTTTGTTGGAAATGTTATTGAAATACGATTCGAATACTTGACCGTATCATTGTGAAAATCTACACTAGGTTACGTGTTTTAATAGATTTAATATTTTAGAAGTCATCTTGCATTCGCTTCTTGATTTTAATGATTCTTGATTTTTTTTTTTTTTTTTTTGATTCTTTTAAGAGATTA
>NW_006263376.1:599138-607201 GCF_000469605.1 Apis dorsata
TATAACCAACGTTCGTTGTATCATCTTATTTCCTAGCAACGCAAGTTCATAATAAAAAAAAAAAATTTACGACAGAAATAAAAGGCTAACCCAACCCACCTTCAAGGAATAATAACATTCTGTTTCGAAGCTTTTCTTTTTCTTTTCTTTTTTTTTTTAGATAGGAAAAAAATTTCTTTGATCAAGTAAAATAACCGACAAACTCCTTCCCTACAACTTAAATATCGAAATTACGAGCATTCCATCTACCATTGGAACGGAGGGATCAGTTTCTCCCGACAAGATGTAAAATGTTAAACGATCGAAAAGGTGAAACGAATAGTTTGAATGGAGAGAAGAGTATACGCGTGGCCGATCTTCGATAAAACGGTCACTACGACCTGAGCCTAACGGGATAACCTCGATAAACTTTGATCGGTAGATTGTTGTGAAGCCACTCCTAGTAACGCCACTTTACGTTACATTTTTGTATACGTATCTCGATACATTTTATCGTTTACATATTCTAATTCAAAAGTAATCCTATTTTCAAAATAAGATATATCTACAACTGGATTTTGTAGATCCGTGCAAAATCCAGTTAAAACTTTCAATCAATGCGATAGTCGTTTATTATTCTATCTCTATGAAAATCTCGTGAGGCAATTCACTCCATCTCAGATGATGTTTCATTTATACTCTGTCGATGGATTATCGATTTAGAATCTTAATGAATTGCATAAGTAGCAACCAAGATTATTTCAATCACCAATTATTCCGCATTGGCCAAAATTCTCCGTATATCTGGATAAATTTTCTTTTTTAATTATGCGCATAGTAGCACATAGTTAAAAGTAGAACGTAGTTAGAACGCGAGTATAATTTCGCCTCGTATAAATATTATGGGAAAAAGGTGATCGGAGAATGGCTGTTTCCTGTTATCAACACAGCCGCTTGCAGCTGATCGATTTCTCGTATATAATTATATTACGCGAGATACCAACTCGTAGCCTTTAATTCCCTAAGATCGTGTGCTATGCAGTGGCACCGGGTTGAGTCGCGTGCAACGGTTATAACTGTATCTCTCGAGTCGTTCAAGCTTTTCTCCGGTGAAAAGAGCGCGTTTCCTGGCGAACGCAAATTCACGCATTCGTTCTTTCACTTCGACTCTCTCGACTACACCAACTGAGAGAATCCAGGCCAATGACAATAAACAATTTCCATAGATAATCGCCAAAACGATCTCGAATATCCTTCTTCGAAATTAATTGCATGGTACTTAATAATTTCGCGTATTGTATTTTTTTAACGAAGAGATTATTAATACGAATATTTAATCGAAATTGCAACAATTGGGAACGTATCAGTATGAAGAAGGATTATAAACGGTTCGAATGGTACAATTATCATAGATGGGCCAAAAGAAAGAATAAACTTAAACGCGAATGGATTGAGTACATAGAAACGTATGATAGAAATCCGAGGAAGGATGAGATCGTGCGTCTGTCTATCAACGATACAACTGCAGTTTCTCTTTTTCTTCGAGATGGTTGATGAAAGGGTGTTTCGGAAAGCGTAGAAGAGCGTGGTTGTTAAATTGGCGTGGAGCAATATAATCGATGGGATCTGTTCGATTAACGTCGACACACTTTTTGGATCGTGGTTCACCGACCTTACTCCGTTTCGACTCGTTCGTTTCTCATCTCGTCACCCGTTTCGAATCGCGATATCGAAGTATAGTAACACGCGCTGCACAAGGCCTCGTGATTTTACGACGTCGCGCCATACGCAACGTGAAATGCATAACGGAATCGACCTTAGCTATTGTTACAAACGTATTGCCAGTCCAATCGATAAGCTAATCAATGAATTGCTCGAAAGAAGAGCTTATTATTGCCGATGCCCTCGATTGAAACTAGTTATCGCAATATCGGATGCTGTTTTCCGTTCCGGATAAACGATCGGTATCGTGCAATCACGTAACCGATCGTGCGCCACTTCTTCCATTCTTCCGTTCTAAAATTCAAATTTCTAGAATCTCATTTTCCCCAAGAATCTTGGATTCTCTTTGCCTCGATTCGAAAAGGGATCGGAAAGTTTTGCTCGTTTCAAAAAGAAAAAAGAAAAGAAAAGGAAGGAAAGAACGTTCGTTTCGTCGATCATCCATCGAACGATCCATGCAACATAAACGTGTCAAAGTCGATTAATCTTGGCAAGATCCTTAATTCGCCCTTAACGATATCTACGATTCCTTTTATGGAACGATCTTTATCAAAGTGCGCCGCGACTCGAGGCAAATGCAATTCAGGTTAATGTAGACGTTAAAATATTCCTTCGAGCAGGATTTAATGCCATTGTAACGGATGATAGCGTAACTTCACAATAAAGTCGCATCTTGCGTTTTACAAAGAAAACGTTTCTACGAATCGGAAAAAGAAGGTGAAGGTCGAACAGACATAGACGTGGGAACCGAAATCGAGTTACCTCGATGATCGGTTATTTCATCCAACTTTGATGTAAATCATTACATCGTTATGCGTTCTTCGTTATTACTATAATATTATTGCGCTTACTTTTGTTTTTAAATATTTGTCGCTGATTTTTATAAACTTACGATGAATATCTCTTTTCAATCTCTCTCTTACTGCAGATGTAATTAACGTGAAAATCTTATTGATTCCTTCTCATCGATCGTTTTTTGATCTCAATCATCTGCGTATACACGTGTAAGAAACGAATAATTGTAAACTATTTAATAAATTCTCTATCTGTTGCGTAACGGATAAATTATTCTCTCCAATATATTTTTTGCATCGTAAGAACAAAATCTTACTTACAATCTTGCAAATAAATTGTTTAATTTGTTATCTTTAATTGTTTATATTGCAAAAATTTCGAAATCCTAGTAAGAGTTCATAATTAAATTATCGAATAAAAATAATATTATAGGGAAATTTAATCGTTGCGAAAGTTGAATGAAACTGAAGAAAACAAAAAATATCCGTAGAAAATATCTATTTTAAAGATCTTGGATTCACAAGATTTTCTATATTAGTAAGACGGAAGAAAGCATTCCAAGAAACTATTTAGTCTTTCAGTTCACGGAGAACAATTCCACAAAAGAAAGTATTCGACCGTATGATAATCGTAATCTAAATTCTTTTCAGTCTACAATCTTGTTCGCGATCTTCTCTAAATAAACGAACTGCAATTATCCATTTCTCGTTAAAAAAAAATACCAAAAAAGCAAAATTTTTAAACAGTAGAATATATCAAACGAAATCTTATTTATTATCTTAATTCTGTACAATTACAAGAAAGAGGGGAAAGAATTTATTGGACGAGCGCGATGAGCAAAGAAAAATCCATGTAATCGTGTAATCGTAAATTCAAATTAAATCTAATCTTCCAACAGACTCACCGTGGTTATTTCGTTCGATCGAAATAAAACCCGCACAAACGAATCGATACGTTATTGTTTCGAAGAGAAATTCAGATGGTTTCGGTGGTTCGATCGTCGAGCGAAACACACACGTATGGGCGAGCGTGTAACGCGAAACGAGCAGTGAATGTATGTTCACCCTATGTAGGTTGAAGCCCTACAACGTTCCGGACCCGTTTCTGGGACAGTCTCTTTAAAGTTTGCGCGCAATAGTTTTGAAGCACGAAGCTGCAAGAGAGACCACCATTGGTCTCTCTAACTTTCGGAAACTCGGCCAAACTTACGCACCCGCGCTTTCCTCCCAGCCAGACGGTAGACGTTAACAAATGAATCTCGTCGGGGATTCTCTATAAACTCTAACTCTAACCGAAAGAAATCGATTCCCTGTTGAAATAAATTACTCGCTCAAGAGTAATCGAACGGATCGAGAGGATCTCTCGCGTGGGTGTATTTTAAACAGTTTCGCTTCGTTTATTTTAAATCTGTCGTACTACTCTCGCGAATCGGATATCAAACCAGATTTCAAATCATTTCTCTTCGAGTTAGGGACAAGAGCGACGATTGTGTATACAAAATTTGACCGCTTCTTCCTTTAAGATACTTTATATTCTTGTAGTATGATTCTTGTGGTATTATCTTTCGATTATGAAGTCGATACGTATGGCGTTAAGTGGAGTAAAAGATTCGTAACGTCTCGTTGGTCTCGGCTTATATATATATATATCCGTTTATCTTCGACGTTCGACGTGTTTGGAAGACAATTGAAGCTAATGGATTATACAACATTTCGAATTATTTCGAAATAAGCTCGAGACTGACCAGATAGTTATTACGAATCGGATTTGTCCTCGAACGAGACGAGGGAAAATACGAGAGGATAGAGAATCGTAAAGTGGCCGACCGTAGAGCAACAATATTTAGAAAAGAATAGAATGACGCGTCGTCTCACCCTCAAGCGATTCCCATCACTTGACTCGGAACAAAAAATGGGAATGGCTGTGTGCTTATTTCGAGCCAGACGATCGTTACTTATACACGTGATAAGATAGAAATTGTGTGTCGTTAATGAATTATCTTTTTCTTTTTTTATATTTTATCTTTGAATTTAAATTTGAATTGAAATTATATCATACGTTTCACGATACGAAAGAACGACGATTCCAATTGAAATTCCCCATCCTCGTATTAATGCATCGAGGTTTAACCGTGCGACCATGTGAACGTTGCTCATGGACGTTCATCGGCACGAAATAAATATTTCCGTGATGCATAGTAATCTCAATGTCGGTCATGCAGAGGAAGAGAACAATTTTTTAAAAAATCAGCGATGTATACGGTGTCGTCGTTTCGTCATGGAGAGGACAAACGTGGAAGGATCAAAAGTGAAAAAAAAAAAAAAAAAAAAGACATTATAAACGTACGAAACGGCTGAAAGAAGCTGCGTAAATGCATGCATGAAAGAAAAATAAAATTGCTCGATTGTCGTCACGAACGTGATTTTTTCCCCTATATATTGAAATAAATTCACTATCGATTAAAGGAACTCGATCGATAAGATTCGATTGATCGGATAAATTAAAATTTTCTTTCCAATAAATTCGAACGTGCGATTGATTTTTGTGGTTGATGAACGATCAAACGTAGCATCGATTCAGGATTCTTTTCTCGAAACGACCCACAATCGCCGCTATACGTAGACGCGGGATTTGGCAAATCGGCGAGAATGCGAGAGTGCAAAAAGGAAGAGGAGAGCCGGGAACGAGAGAAAGAGAGAGCGAGAGAAGTAGGGAGGGCGTTTAAATACGGAGAGAGCCGCGTGCTTCTTCAGTCCGGTACCAACAGTCCAAACAGATCCATATCCGGACCCAGAGGGAAGAAAACAAGTATCGCGTGAATCACCGAAATATCACAGAAACTGTAAACAAAAAACGAAGAAGAAGCTTCGTTTTTTCGAAATTCACGTGAATCGTGTTATTTTGACAAGAAACAAAAAGAGGGGGAACAAAAAAAAAGAAAAGAAAAGAAAAGAAAAAATAGAGGAAAATAAGAGTGAGAGCTGTTTGAAAGGATTAAAAAGAGTGCGTGTAGCAATGTGTCAGTGAAAAGTTGCAAGAGAAGAAACGAATCGAGAAGGAAAAAAAATCGCGAAGGAAGAAAATACAGTATGACTAACAGTATGAAGCAAACCGTTATTAAGTGAGTTAACATTTATGTTTATCGTTGCATAAAATTTTGTTAACGAAAAATTATACACACGTGACAGAGATAACAAACTCTGTCAACTTCTCGTCAACTCCTTGCGATCTCTCCTTGATTTCTCAAAACATTGATCCTGTATTTTTATGGCGGTAAAATTTTTAACAATTTTTCGAAAATTTCGATTTGATCGGTACAATTTTCTAGTGGGATAATATAACGATAAATTTGATGGATATTCTTTCTTTTCGATTTATCGTTCGAGAATCTTTGAACGTATATCGTATATCTTTTTACCTTCTTATTTATAGCTTTGTCTAAATTAAGAAACATCGTACGTTTATAGGATCTTCGGTTTTCTTCGCTTTTTTTTCTGCTGTCGATGATTTGACGAAGTTACATAAAGTTCGTTAAAAACCAGTCACGTTAAGCGAAACCTTGCGATGTGAGATTATATTATAACGAAAAAAAAATTATACCGTACGAAAGTAGTTATCTTTGATAAAAAGTTATCGAAGTAATAATTATATTATCACCGTAAAAGCCATTTTATTTTTTATTATTTATTTAAAAGCCATTATAAAATCGCGTAATATTTTAATTGCATATCGATACGTTGAGTACACGTGTGTATCTCGGGAATAGATACGTTTTGCTTTCATCGAACAACGAGAAAACCATTATTCCGTTTATTTGGCAAGGAATTTGGCGCCGAGATAGAAACTTATCGCGACGTTCATTTACAATTCGAGATTACCGAATAACGATTATCGAGTTACCAAAATAACGCTTCCAATCGTTTATCAAAGAAAGTTCTGAAAACTGTCAAATGTATTATCTCCGTACCGTAAACAAAATACGTACGCGTATATTTATCCTTATTCGTTTCGCGCGTGTATCGATTCAATTCTCTTAATTTGTTTTTTCAAAAGAAAAAAAAAATTCTTTTTTATCTCTCTTACAATCTTTACATTAGACTGAGTAAATGTTAACAATCGCGACAAGATAACGATAATAACGCGCTAACAAGCGACGAAAACGCTAAAAGCGAACAAATCGTACAATAATGTTAATATAATAATGTCCCCATCTTATTCCTTCCAATCAATCTCCATAGTTGATATCTCGATCGATCAGCGTATATAACTGATTTAACTGCTTTACGCAAATGAATTGAACTATGTTTCGGAGAAAGGAGAGAGAAATTTCGTGATTTCAATGCAGGCCGAGATTCCCGGTGATAAAACACGGCATCCAGGCGTTGATGTTACGCAGTTGCCATTATTTTAACCGCAACTTTTAAAAAGTCTCTTAAAATGCATCTATAAATTCTCGGTAGAGTTCGGTTTCGCTCAAAAAATTTCGAATGCCGATTATACAACGTTTACATTTATCGTGGGTGGTTTATCGGTTTTTTTTTTCGAATTTCGATATATTAATCTAATTGTAAAAAAAAAAAAAAAATCACATATATACATATATATGTACATTTATTTCATCCGTCATCTATTCATCCATTTCAGAAATCGTCTCGTTGCTAACTCTAATTCACTTCCTAGCCGACGAAATCAATTAGTGGAACGTTACTAACGATTTTATCGTGGCGTTAATACAATCTAAATTAAATGATTTCTTGTGACACTGAATAATAAGTAAAACATTATAAAAATAATTTTTTGCATACGAAAAAAACGTCGAAATCTTATTCAAAATATTGCGATCAGCCACGGCAATCCAAAAATTTAGAAAGTTAGAAATTTTTCTCGAGGCGTCCATTTTGTTTTTTTTTTTCCTTTTTTTTATAATTTTATATTTCTCGACATCTTTTTTTTTTTTTTTTTGCGACACGAACGTCGTTCGTTATGCACGGTTGCGATTAGCCATTGTGGTAATCGATTGCGTCAAAAATGTTTTACATTCGAGATTTTGTAAACGCGACATGAATTTGAGGAGAGGAAACATGCGGTGAACGTACACAATTCTAAAGATACTTTGATCGAGGCTTAAACTCGAATCACGGTGAAAGTTCTCCGTTTAAAAACAATTTCACGCAAGGGCATATCGTGTATTGCGAACAACTGCGCGCGAATCGATTTTATGTATCTATCATCTAAAGGACATATATATATATATATAATTTCTTAAATAAAAATAATTCCTTTTTTTATTTCTATGTATTAGAAATATTATAAAATTGTTGAAAAAAAAATAAGCTTTTTGTCGCTTGAAAATGATATTTAACCGATAATTTATTTCTACTAGTTATCTAATAAAGTGATAACTCTAAATATGCAAAAAAATTAACTAATAACTAAGGTTATCCTCGTCTCGTTATAAATATTCTAGCGTATAAAATATATTTTATATGAAATTTAACTTATTCGTATTTCAAGAAATAATATTTTAATTCATTTTCTTCTCGTGCAATCAAAAAAAAAAAAAAAAA
>NW_006263376.1:607393-626506 GCF_000469605.1 Apis dorsata
ATCGAAATTATTTATCTTTCAAAATTCGGTAATTATCTCGATGTTTTCTTTTATATACTTTGATCACAAATTTTTTTCTCCTCTAAATGTGAAATTCACGAATATATACTTAGTGGAAAACAATTTGCATTTTTTTATGTAGCAGCATCGTTTCAAATTTTAAATTTCACGCGGCACACTTTATCGCTTCCTCGACACGATGTGTTCTACCAAGTTCTTCGTAAAATGGCCTTCTAAATTATTTTTGCAAACAATCTTGACAACCTTGTATCACTTCTGTTCTGTATCGCCTCTCTATTTCACATTTGGCAGCTAATAGATGAGAGATTGATAGGATAATAGTATTATCCATCGAATCGAGCGAAACGAAATGGAAGCACGATGGAAGTACGATACGCTTAAGTGTTATTCTTAAAAGAGCGAAAGAAGCGCGAAATCAACTTAAGTGACTTTCCATTTGGAAAAAGAAAAAAGTGAACTCGCGATGTTCATTAATTAATCATTCGTCTATAAGAAAGAATCTCATTGTTTCGTTTAATCATTCTTGTTGCATGCGATTTTCTCAAGCTGTGAAATGAAGTATGTAAAAGGGAATTCATAAATGCAAATAGAGAGAAAGCAAAAAAGAAAGTACAAAGAAGATTTTGTTTTTAAATAATTATCTATACATACATTGTATGTTGATGAACTTTTTCTTCTTAATTATTTATATCGATTGGAACAAAGAAATTGCCGATAGATTTACGATTGAGGTGAATTCGTGTCGTATTGAATTCGAAAATCGTGTCGTAAGCAGAAAATTATCGAAATATCGAATAAATTGAATAATTGTAAGTTGTAATGTATATTCTCTTATATATATAAATTTTTATAGTTCAAACGTATGGGTTTTTTTTTCTAAAGGATATCTATTTGTACCTGTATTCATAAATTATAGCATTCCTGACACGTTTAAAAATAGAAAAAGAATTTAAAAAATATATACACACGTTTTCAACGATAGATGGAAAGAACAGTTGTCTTGTAACAATATTATTGTCAGCCTTTGTTCAAGGTAGCCATATATCTTGGTAAGAAACAAAGCGGAAATCTACTAGACGTCGAGCCAAAAATATTATTAGATATAATCTTATTAACGAGTGAAAATTAAACAGTTTTTATAACACGTTTAAGAATAATCGTAACGATATAAAATGTTTATAAAATTGACGTTTCGAAACGCAATTAAAATATTAAATAAACTTTGAAAAGGTCATGGAAATGATATACAACAATCGCGTAAACCATGATCTCAATCGTAAAAAAATTGAGAAATGTTTGATAAATAAATGATCGGGAGGGAAGAAATAAATAAAGAAATCGAGTCTGGCGCCATTCGATAAAGTTTAATTGTTTGAAGAAGATCTAAAAAATTACGAAAATAAAGATCGAGAATGAACGTAAGAAAGATTATCAAAACTTTTAATAAAAATGTTCGTAAATACGTACGTACAAAAGTTTGAATTTTTTAATATCCAAGATAAAACCACGAACAAACTAGACTACGATTATATCATAGTGCTACTAGTGTACTCAAATCACATTTTTATCGATATAATTATACAAATGAGATTCGAATAAAGATTTGTTTGTCCGTTACAAAATATTTGATACACTTTTGCGTGTTGTATGTATCTCGCAAATTTGTAAATAATTTCGAAATACTTTTTTTTTCTCTCTTTAATCTTTACATAAATATCCACAGTTCGTATCGATGACGTAAAATATTTTTTTAACGATTTAAAAAGTTTCAAGTATCAATTCAAAGTATCAATGATGATAGATGAGCGTCGAAATGATCCTCATTTGCCACGATGCTAATTATTTTTAAGTTACCACTTTCATAACGTACCTAGATTCGACAACGTTATACAGTTAGAATACCTGTTAGAATTGTGCGAACATAAACCAGGATGGCGTCGTAGTTCGTCGACAATTTCGTAGTTGATGGTTTAATTAAATTCGTTGCTATTTAATAAACGCGACACGAACCAAACTTTTCCTCCATTAACGTTAACATCTTTTATCACGATGCCCTCTGTGTTCGTTTGGTGAATTAATATATCGTAGTAACAAATTTCTCTTTACTCTATCGACCTAATAAAAAAATTGAAAAAAAAGAAGAAGAAGAAGAAGAAGAAGAAGAAGAGGACTAGAATGAAAAAAAGATTACGATTAATTGAAATTCATTTGTAGGAAAAACGATATGCAATATGAATCATACGTGACAACTTCGAATAATTCATAAATGGCTCGATGTATATAAAATAATTTTATTATACACTGTTCGTTTAACCAGGATTTATATAGAAATAATTTAAGATAGAAAGACACGTTCTTTGTATCTTTTTGTCAAAATTTTTGCGCACGCTTCGCAACGAAGGAAGTGAAAGTGGTCGAATTCTTCCGAGCGACCAACTCGGAGAAACCTGTCAATCTTACTTAGAATAAAAGTTAACCAAAGATGCATGCCGTATTTGCGGCCACGAATTATGAAAGTTGGTGTCGACGGTGTTGCAAGCGTTTCGCCGCGATTCTTCGCCAATCGAAGAATAATAAAACAATGGTACGTATGCTGATGCATCATATAAATGTTTGCAAATAACCACGAGCATGATGCGCGCGTTGAATCTTGAAATCAAATAAATGTAACGCTATAAGTTTCCTGTACGATCGCCTAAGATATCGTTCTAAGACACAACCTTTATTTATTTTCTTATTTTAAAAAGAGAGCAGGAAGTGCTCAAATATACCTCGCTATAATTTGATTTTGTTTTTTTTTTTTTTAGAAGAAAAGAAGCGTCGATATAAGTTTTAATCGGTGCAAAGAAGCAAAGAAAAAATAAGAATTATTCCTTTTTGCTTTGGTACGTGATTATGACAGAATCGCGACATTCTTCGTTTACATGCTTGCCGTATAACCGGTTATGTTCACCGGTAGATCATTGTCTTATCAACCACGCTTTTGCATAAAAGCCGGTTACTTTCTACAGGAAGTGATTGCTCCGTGTAGTACTGGTTCGAGTTCGACCACGTACGACCACGACCGATATTATAATTATACATACGTTATAGTCGAAAAGTTTGAAAATATTCAATCGTTATAATTTTGAACATTTGAACAGAAAAATTATTATTCGCAATTATATTTCTTAAAAAAAAAAAAAAAAAAAAGAAGAAGAAAAACGAGAGAGATATTTTTCATTTCACACGATTGTCTCGAGCGACGAGCTGTACAATTAAATACCTATTTGTCACAACGATTGTTTTTATCGAATGAATGAAAAAAGACGTATAATTCTATTAGACGATACTTTACAATTCTTCTCACCTCCTCCGATACCTCAACTCTTTCTATGTATACTTTTCACTTCCGCGACAAGAATTTGTAGTCACCTTGAAATCGCAAGGAATTATCGTCTGACGGAACTACCATTATCTAGGTGTATCGAAGGTGGTCGAACGAATTTGTATTCCTCGCCTTAACGCTCTCTCGTTTCCTTATCCCGTTCATCCTTCTAGAACGGGCGAACAAGGTCCCCCGGTTTACTGAATTCTCGGCCAAGAGGTCGCTCCACAAATATTCGATTCGAGGCGAATTAATTGAAAAAAAAAAAAAAAAAGAAAAAGGCGAATAACCTGCACAGGCAGAGAGTTTTCGTTCTCGAAGAAAACAACGTTATTATAACGCCCACGTTATCTTTTCAATAGGAAGATTAAAGAAACTGCGACGTAACTGCGACTTTTCGAGAATCTCGAACGATTGTAAGATTAGGAACGAAAAGTGGAAAATTGAGGAAGCGCGTTTTATAATACGATTCGCCGCGCGAATTTACCGAATCGAGCACGATTTTTACACGCGCAAGTTGTATAATTTGCGGATATGAGGCGATCGCGTAATTTCGAATAATTGATAATTACAATTCATTTATGCTTCTCGAGAAGAAGATAATGATCAAAGGATTGGAAAGAATCGAACAGAAGTCGTCGAGAGTGGTCGAGGGAATGAAGAAATCTCGAATAAGATAAAAATCTGTTGGAATATTTAGATTAGATTTGACGATTCGATTGTCTTCTCCTTCGTCTTCTTGCTTCTATCTACAGATCGAACAAATTTCAATGGATATTTAATTGAATCTGAACGGAAAAGTGACTGCTAAAGAAAGACTTAAAGAAGGTCGACTTTATTGGAGGACACGTGTAAGGGATATGACTCGATTATTAGCATTCGATCCACGCTCTCTTCGTACGATTTCGATTCGACACAGTTTCGCGGTAGTATCTCTCTTACTGGAAAGCTTTGCCTCGTCGCACAATTTCAACTCGAAAAAGACGACGAAACGTTTATTTCGATATCATTCAACTTACGAGTATTCTATATCTCGAAGAAATTGGAAATTATTATCGTTATAATATTATTTATATAGTAAAAATCATATTCGAAACTTATCATCAAAAAATCGTTCGCTTCTATCACTGTTTCCAATAAATTGATCGTTACTACACGAATTGAACCACGTTTACCTGAAATTTCGCATAAAATTACCAAGTGCTCATTTACATCGAACCTGTTTACATGGTTCGAGTAATCTATTGGACGTGTTTTGCGATCAAGCGTGATTGCTTGATCACTGATGCGACAAATTCGGAATCGACCAGACCCCTAATTCCGTCCTCCCGAGGGCAGATACTACGAAATCAAGGCTTTACGTATACACTTGCCCGTCCTTCTTCTACCACCGGTTAAAAATCTACGATTCGATATCTCGATTTTTAAAAATCTTTGGTTCAAGCGAAGGTATTTCGTTTTTTTCGTACGATACAAATTGTTTCCATTTATAGAACGGAAAATAATTTGAATTATTCAAAATTACACGTCTGCGCGTTCGTACGTTTGATCCATTATTCATATTCGAGTACATTTTGAGAAAAGATTCCCTTCCAAAATAAAAATCGGGAGATAAATTGAAGTTGACGATATCGAATATCGTGGAAAATTCTTGATGGAAAACTCGCTCGATCGAGAATAATGGGAAGAAGATAGAGGAGGGATTTTTGCACGGTAAGATTATCGTTACAACGATATTTACCGTTTTACTCGATCTTTATTTCGTTCGGTTAGGAAGTGTGTCAGGGTGATCGGCACACGCACAATGAGCGTCGCGCTCGTTAATGGGATGGAAATTCGATCGTCTAGGGGACGATTTTCCCCCGGTTTCAGCCAACTGGTTAAGGTCTAAGTTGGTCATTGACTGGCAAACACGTCCCTGGGCGAGGTCAATACACTCGAGTTGCAACGCGTCGCGAACCTTATTGGCCGACGCTCGTCGTTCCAGATGTTGGAACGGTTTATATATTTACCGCAACGAGTCGATTTATTCGCTACTCTCGGCTTTGTTCCCGTCAAATGGCATCGCGTCACGCGTGGGAGAATGATATATACGCCCGCTCGTTTCCTATCAAAACTTTGCCTCGATATTAACTTTCCTACTATTCCTTCTACTTACGTCCGTTGCCACGCGATGATCGTCCACATTTTCTAATTTCTTTCTTTCACAATTTTCGAAACACGTTTCGGGGAAAAAGGGCTCTGGAAAGAATAAGGATCGACGATGGAGAAACTGTTCGATAATTCGGATAAACAATTCCGATTATAATTCGCGCGATACAGTTAAGTTGTATAGTGTAATTATTCCGATTATATCGATAAAAAAATCATCTTGTCGCGTGATTAAATAACACGGTAAAAGGAAGAATGAGAATAATGCGATATTCCCACCGTTAAGATTATTGGAATTTCCGGAAAATAAATATCGAGATAAACTCATTGATGATTTGAAAGTCAAAACACAGATAATACGATCAACTTTGTTCGATAAACGTAAAAAGTGGATAAATTACGTATTAAATTTTTTTTTGTATTACCGATATGATTATCGTGAAACACGAACAGAAAAATTACATAATTGTCAGATTATCTTCATAAATTTTACACGAGTCGTTCAAATAATAAGCAACGATACGAGATATCCAACTTATATGGGAACGTGTTTATGTATTTTTATCGACAAAATATTTTGTATATAATGCGTATTCGCGACGAAATGATATATTCAACTTCTCATGAACGAAGTGAGGTCAAAGTTTAACAAAGCGCGGTATTATGTGTCCCCAAGAAATACAATATTCAAGACATTTCTTTGTACCTGTATTGTACCCTTCGAGATCTTCTTACATCTTTCTTATTGTATCCTACAATAGAAAATCCAACGTCTGAAATTATACGAGTAATTGGGTATTTTTCACACGATTATGCGCTTGATGGTAAACCGTTCGGTTTCCTTACTCGTCGAGCAATAAGTTGAATCTAGCAAATAAGTAGTTATCCTTGGACTAACTTTACCGATGAATGTTGACTACAACTCGATGTTTATAATCGATGGAAAATATATTTTAAAGCCGCGTATCGCAAAATCGTCGTTTTATACGATATCGCTCAAATTTCTGACATTTCGTTTTTAAAAATTTTAAATACTTATATCGCGATATATATTATTAAGCAATTTTTTTTCTACAAACTATATTTAAATGTTTAATAGAAAAACAATGCACGATAAATGATGTAATAATATTAAGCCTCGCTCAGTCGCCAATTTTGAATTATTTTTTATTATTGAAAGATAATCGAGTTTTACGATCCGAAACTGTATTAATCGATTTCGATATTCTATGCACCGTGGCAATTATTTGTTAAAGAGAAAGAATGGATGTATAATTCGATCGCGTTCTTACACGTTCGCTCGACAAAAAGATTGCGCTTTATCGCAATTTTATATATTAGAATTCAAAATCGCTCGCCACGCTTTCTTCTTGCGAACCAACGATGGAGGAATGAATTGTTACGGGTGTTACGGCGAACAGATAATAAAACATTCGACGAAAAAATTAATAAACAAGAGATACGATTCGTTTTTGCAAAAGACGGGGAAAGAATAGTGGCGATCGATTGTTACATAGTGTGTAAAGAATAGTAGCAATTGTGTATTACGATGTTGTGACACGATGGACGATCTTTCTCTCTCTCTATTTTATTTATTATTCGAGGTGACAATGCGGGTAGGAGGAACAATAGGAATCAATAATGATTATTGTTTTTTTAGAGGACGAGTCTATTATATTTTCCTAATTGTTTTTGAAACTTTTGTATCGTAACTTTTTTTTTTATATCGCTAATTTTAACTCACAATTTCGTTTCTTTTCTTTCTTTTTTTTTTTCTCCTTTTTTTTTATTATTAAATTAATTAATAACTTTCGAATCTTTGTTTCCCTTTTGTTGCGAGTATACAAAAGAGCACGTGTACGAATATGATTAAAATATTTTTATAAAATAACGAGACAACTATTGTATTTCGCTCGGAACAATTATGCGAACAAGATCGAATGATCGTCGAGAAATAAATTGCTGATTTATTCATACTTATTCATGAGAGGATTCGCGAGAATACAATTTTTCATCCGCTTCTTTTCCAAACTTACGTAAAAGGTAGATATAATAGTAAAACTAATGATTCTTTCCTCCGTATTATCGTTAACGAAAAGAAAATATCGGTCTACGTACGATCATTCATCTCGAAAATCTTCTTATTCCTCGAAGAAAAAATTAAATCTACTTTAAAATATTTTCTACTTCTAATGTATTTTGTTTACGAAGAAAAAAAAAAGAAAGAATTCTTTCTCTTCGATTCGAAACTGTGAAAATAATAATTGCAAACGATCGTAGAATCTCTCGTCTTGCCGAGCTTCTTTTGCGAATTATATTTTGCGGTTAATTCAGCATCGACTTCAACAATCTCTAAATTATTAACACGAAACAATTGTGACGTGGATACTTCTGTTAACAACCGACATTTACTGCTGCTATTTAACAGACTGAAGAAAATCGAAAAAACCTTAAAAGATCTCTCTCGACACGAATAACCATATAAATCTTATCTGCGATCATGCGAACCAATGTCGCATTTAAATTCTAAGTGCTCGACGCGCAATTCGGAAATACGGAATAAGAATTACTAGCCCATAAGTCAGTTATGAATGGAATCGTAAACTGCGTATAAGTACTACATACCAAGTATATATTTGCTTCGGTTTTCAATGATCGAACAAATTTAAACATTTTATCATATCATTATTTTATTTAAATATTTTGCGCGATATCGATTTTCTATGATAATTACATATGTATCGTATAGTATATTATTATATATCACACATTATATACTCTACTAGTATTTAATTTTTATTCCGTTTCAGAAATCCAACATGGTGGAAGAGACGATCGACGCTGGAACGTGGATTAACCGTGATAGCAGTTTGCGCGGTGCTTTTAGCTATCGGATTTGCTATCGCATTCGGTGTTCTAGCTGCGAATATAGCATCTTGCAACGTATCATCTAGAAACGGTAAAAGAAAAAAAAAAAAATCATCATCAAAATTTAGATCACAATTTATTTTACTTCTTTTGATCGTTAAACGTTTCTTTTAATTTTTAAACCATCTTGAAATTATGTTAATCGTTATTAATACGTATATATGGTCCATACTACCGGAACATTTATATCGGAATGAATATCGTCATCACACCATCGATGTCGAATTCACGTCCGCGATGCTTTCTCTTGGTTAATTATATACTTGTAGTAATAACCCAAGCACGTACTTTAACGAGTTTATGACTGATATTAAATGATATGAACGTAAATGAGTGTTAAACTTTTGCACTTGAACGACTTCTAAACGATGTCTAATTTAATAGCATTATTAATCGTTTTGTTAAAACATCTAAGCAAGTCTTGTGATCGCATTGTTGATCACTTTTTTTCAAAATTATGCAATTACGATACTCATAATGATCGTTGTATCTCTAAATCTCGAAACGAACAAACTCTTTTGCAACTTTCCTTCTTATCTTGCTTCTATATTGAAAACAATAGAATAAAAATTGAATAGAAGCGACATATTTCTCTTATGAAATTCATACGAATCAACCCGCTTCTTTTTAATTCTCGAAATATCGTATTGTTACGTGATGAAGCATCGAAATTGATGAAAAAGTATATTTATAAATAATATTTTCAAACGTAAAATAAGGGAAAAAATAGCATTCTTCTATTTTAATTCGATATCGTAACAATTAGTTCGATAAGACTTTACGTGGCGATACGTGTACGTTTCCTCTTTCTTTTCCCCCGATCTGTTTGATTTAATTTGAAATAAAAAATTCGTTGCGTAAATAAGAACGTGTCGATGCATTGGAAGAAGCGATTATTATTTTGAGAATTAGTCACCAGGTCGTGGTTTCGATCATCCAAATGAACAAGAAATTGTATTTCTAACTTCGTATGTATATTTTTTATGGTAATATCATAAAATTACTGAATCATCGGAATATTTTTATAAAAATATACGTCGATAAATAATCGTTTTTAAGAAGTAATCGTCGATCCGTGAGCGTCGACGATCTTTATTTTTTTTTTCCGCGAATAAATGCCAACTTTCGATCGAGCAGGATTCATGCTGGATTTTACGTTAGATTAGAATCTTAGAATCTTTAAAATGCACGTGTAAACATCCACGTGTTATGGAAATATTTTTTTCTACTTTTTTTTATTTCGTCTAATGAATAGACAACAATGAGAAAGTAACTATGTAAACGTGATTGTGTGACTTTGAATAAATTCGATATTTGTTCAAGAGAGAAAATTGAATACACCTCATAAATATTTGAATGAATTGTTCGTTTAAGATTTATTTTATTTTGTTACCGAGATGGATAAATTTGCACAAAAGATTTTTATTTCTTGAGATTATTTTTGACGGATGGACGAGAGACAGACGAGAAATTATTTATTATATTTTATTTCATATACATTGGACAAATTGCTTATTGCACAGCTTAAATATCCATCACTAACAATTATTAACAATTGTCTCGCATTATTTTTATGTTGCAATCGTATCCGCATCTGCGCCTACGCAAGAGTAGATCCTGTTAACTCAGAAGGATTACCATCCACAGCCAACGCTTTGAACGGATATCGGCAGAATAAAGATATTCATGTCGTCGATAGAGGATTCCCCTGTGACGAAGATGTATGCTATACGCAAGAATGCATACATACGGGTTAGTAAAAATTTTCAATCGATAAAATCGGAATGTAAAAGTGCGATTTGACGAGTCGTATTGCATGGAGAAATTTTTAGCTTCCAGATTGTTAAAAAACATGGACCGTGAGGTAGAACCGTGCGATGACTTTTACGATTTTGCTTGCGGTGGTTTCCTAAAATCTACCATCATCCCGGACGACAAGACCACTGTAAACACGTTTACCGGTATCAGCGACGAGCTGCAGAATCAATTAAGGACCAGCATCGAGGAGAAGAGTCCCCCGAACGAGCCGAAACCGTTCAGACTCGTCAAGAATTTGTACAAAGCTTGTATGAATAAGAGTGAGTATGCGATATATGTATATATTTTTCTCCTAATGAAACGAATAAAATCTATATCGTTCTATATTAACGTAATATCGAGATATAATTTTAAAAAAAATAATTTCAGCGGTGATCGAGCAGCAAGGCTTAGACCCTTTGTTGAATATTTTACGAAAACTTGGTGGTTGGCCTATATTGGAAAACCAATGGAATGAAACTGAATTCAATTGGAAAGAATCGGTGTACAAGTTCCGTAAGATGGGATACTCAGTCGATTACTTTATCGATTTTAGCATCGGTGTTGATTTGAAGAACAGCACGAAACGGATAATCGATGTGCGTATACACGGAAAGAAGTTCATGTTCGGTGAAATTTACACGCAGACGTAAAATTGTAATCTCTCAAACCGGCTCGAAGTCATTTGCAAATAAAATTACATTAGCGTAATGAAGAAGAAATCGGTAGTAAAGTTAAACGCGTGAATTGCTAATGTAAATTTAGCTTTTCCCAGAGAATATGCTATTTGGCGGAACTGTGAAACAATAATGTTTAAGTTACATTTATGATTATAGTTTAATATTTATTTAATCGATGATTTAAATTATCTTTGCTAGGATAATGATTATAATAATGTTATGTCAATAGAGAAAAATAATAATTTAAATGTTTCATTTTTACAGTTGGATCAAGCTGCTCTTGGATTATCACGCGAATATTTGTCCAAAGGCTTCACTGATAAAATTGTACAAGCTTATTATAGCTATATGGTTGATATTGCAGTAATTCTTGGAGCTAATAAAACTGATGCAGAAGTCGAATTGAGAGAATCGTTGGAATTTGAAATGAATCTTGCCAATGTAAGTTAATTATTAAATCAAACTTGGATTTTTTTTGAATTTTATATTTTTATTTATCTAATAAGCATCAGTTTATGGTAAATATTCAATTTTCCATAAATTTAATAAAAATATTTATATAAATTATATTATATTAAATTTATTTATTTTAATATTTTAATATGTTAATATTTTAAAATATATTTATTCACGCATTAACAAAAAAATAAAAATTTATAATATCTAATAGTGTTACTTAAATAAGCTCGGAATAATTAATATATATGTAAAATTTAAAATATTCAGATTTCTTTACCAAATGAAAAACGTCGAAACGCTACTCTTCTTTATAATCCTATGACGGTACGAGAATTATCGAACACGTATCCCAGTATACCATGGAAGGAATACTTCAACACCCTTCTGGCGCCTAAGATTCAAGTTGACGAAGAAGAAATAGTGATCGTCAGCGTTCCTAATTATATTGCGAGTTTGGAGAAATTATTAATCACCACTCCAAAAAGAGTGCAAGCTAACTACGTGATGTGGAGAGCAGCCGCCTCTTCTGTAAGCTATCTCACGGATGAAATTCGTAAAAGACAATTGCAATATTCCACGGCATTAAGTGGGAAAACTGAGAGAGAACCTAGATGGAAGGAATGTATTGATACGGTTTCCGGTAGTTTAGCTATAAGTGTTGGCGCTATGTACGTCAGGAAATACTTCAAACAAGATGCAAAAAATAATGCCGTAGAAATGGTAGCTGATATTAGAAAAGAATTCACCAAGATATTAAGAAAGGTATAATATTGATAATTTAAATATGTGAAAACTTACTCGAAAGATTTTCTTCCTTCTTCTTTTTAACTTTTAATAATGCGATTTAAATTAAAGAAATATTATTACAATCAATTTTTTTTAGGTTGATTGGATGGACAAAGATACAAAAAGGAGTGCTCTGGACAAAGCAGCTAACATGTCTAGTCACATTGCTTATCCCGATGAATTGTTAGATGATAGTAAACTCGAACAATTCTACGAGAAATTGGAATTAACGACTGATAATTATTTGGAAGATATTTTAAATTTGACTCTATTCGGGGTTGAATATTCTTTTAATAAATTGAGACAACCTGTGAACAAAAGTGACTGGGTGACTCACGGAAGGCCAGCTATCGTTAATGCTTTTTATTCGTCTCTTGAAAATAGTATACGTGAGTATACTATGATTTCATAAATGATTTGATGGAACAATAATTTTGTTATAAATCGTTGATAATAAAATAGTGCGATAACGTTTGTGTAATGTTTTTTCAGAATTCCCTGCTGGTATCTTGCAAGGTGCTTTCTTTAATAACGATCGACCAAGATATATGAATTATGGCGCCATTGGTTTCGTTATTGGCCACGAAATAACACACGGCTTTGACGATCAGGGCAGACAATTCGATAAAAACGGAAATCTAGTCGATTGGTGGGCGCCGCAAACAAAGGAAAAGTATCTAGAAAAAGCGGAATGTATTATTCATCAATACGGCAACTATACCGTGGAAGATGTTAACTTGAATGTAATGATAGGCTTTTATTATACACACATTCTCTCTCTTTCTCTCTTTCTCTCTCTTTTAATCAAATTAATCATATAAAATAAATAGTTATAAAGAATCATTTTTTATTTCCTATTACAGTTAAATGGTATCAATACCCAAGGTGAGAATATTGCAGACAATGGTGGAATAAAAGAAGCTTATCTAGCGTATCAAGAATGGGTAAAGCGCAATCACATAGAACCAAAATTGCCAGGACTTCCTTATAATCCTCAACAATTGTTCTGGATTAGCGCAGCAAATACTTGGTGCAGTAAATATAGACCAGAAGCGATGAAACTCCGTATTACAACAGGCTTTCACAGTCCTGGTAAATTCCGCGTACTGGGACCTCTTTCGAACATGGAAGAATTCTCCAAGGATTTTAATTGTCCTTTAGGCTCGAAGATGAATCCCGAAAAAAAATGCGCCGTTTGGTAAAAATCAATGTAATGGAAGAATAATGAAAAAACTTGTAACAAAAGTTGTAGCAGAATGATAACAATGAAATTTAGAATCTCTTTAAAATCTCAACAGAGAAAAAAAATCTCAAAGAATCTCAAAAAAAAAAAGAAGAAGAACATTTGAGGCTGAAACACTTTTTCTCTGCACGTTCCATTGAAACCGACGATCTGATTCGATCAAGGAAAATTACAAATAAAATTTCCGCATATCTTGATTGTCGAAGATCTTGGTGGAATTCGTAGAAGAAACAACGATAGAAGTGACGATGCTTCGATAGTAGTGAAAATGATGAAATCTAATTTGAAGACATGATCGTGTTCGAGAAAGATCTCACTAAGACATCCAAAGAGATTCACGTTCATAAATTGACTTGAATTATACGGTGCATATTATTAATATTGTTCGTTAATATATAAGTCCTTTTTTATAAGATAGACGTCCGAGTTTCGATAAGTATTGTAAATAAAGAAAGACCGGGAAACGAGATAGCGCGTCACGACGATTTAAAATTTTCTATAATTATATTTTAGAAAATCTAGTACACTCCTATATTAAAGATTCTCTGAATCATTGAAAAAAAAAAAGGATGAAGATGGATATATTTAAACTGTGATGATTTTATAGAAGTCGACAATAAAATAATGAAAAAGATTTTTTGTTTTAAGTTGTATGATGACGCGCAAACAAAAAATATATAGAATTACATTGTTAATTATATTTTCAAGTAACATATTGTTTTATTGATAAACATATATTAGACAAGAAAATTAATACATGTTTTTTGCTATCTGTATAATATTCTTTAGGCTCCGTTGAGCAATGTAAGGTTGTTGAATAGAGTTACCATTTCCAAGTACTTAGATAATATAGTATTAATCATAATAATTTTTAATGTACAGGTGGTAAAAGAAAAAACACCTGTGTGATTACTTTTGTACTGTTTTATTTTGTCTTTTTGCATCTATGTATCACTTAAGCGTTAATTTGTATCGTAATTTCTTTGTTTCTCGATTGAAATCACCAGTTGCGTAAGAATTTAACAATCAGAATAAATATATTATATATATTTATATAATATAAATAATTATATTTATTGATATATCATATCATTTTAAGTTTAAACAGATAAATGTACTCAGTATATTTGTTTAATATAAAATTTTAATATAAAAACATAGAAAGAATATTGCGTCTTAAATTAAATAATCGAATTAAATAAAAATTTTTTATACATTATATAATAAAGATAAATAAGTGGAATATTATATTGAAAATATAATATTTCTTGTATTAAAAATTAAGATATATTGTAATTTCGAAAATGAAATTATAAAAGTATATTCAATTAATATATTCCGTTTATAATCACGATCAAATATAAATAAAAAGAAAAAATAAATAATGGAAGAAAAATAGAGACAGGATAAAAATATTGAAATCAACGCCATCTTCAGAGTGTCGCAAATGAAACATATAGAAAGAACAGCAAATGATAAAAGAAAGATAAAGATAAAATAAGAATTGACCTTCAGAACCATCTATTGAGCGCTAAAGACATTCGTTTGTAAAACAAATTCTACGATGAAATGATGAAATAAACGAATATGCAACGAAAAAAGTCCTATTATATGGCGGATGACGCAGGGGTTTGTGTCACGAAAAAATCCTATCGGATTTATAATGGATGACGTGGGGGTTCGCGTCACGAAAAAAATCTTAATTAACTGATGTCACCATGTTTTTAGGATACTCTAGGTATTCACGATTTTAGAATATATTTTAAATTTCTAAAATTTCTATTCTTAAATTTTGGATTATACAATTTGGACAAATCGCAGAGGATGGCCTTGTTTTTTTTTTATAGTCGGTATTTTAGAAAATAGGATATAAAGTCTTATAAAATGTTATATTTATCTCACAATTGGTGCCGCATGACTTGATAAGCACAAACAAAATAGATTAATCCACTGAGGTATGGCGCCACTGATCAAGAACTATGCGTTGATAAAGTAGACTAATCGATTGGCTGCAACGTTGCCATTTCTATCGAGAACTCCTAGTAGTGGATAGTAGGGGTTAGTAGTGGAATTACAAATATTCGGTGACGTTTTGGTGCGGGACGAAAGTGAGAAAAAAAAAAGTAAAATCGGGAGAATGCAAATTTGGATCGTCTTACTACACGACGCGTGAACTATGTGTCTGTTTGACGTCGTGATTCCAAAGTGGCATCTTAACATCTTGATGTCTTTATTTGCGGCATTCCTGCCAATTACGCAATAACCAGTCTTCATGATGTGGAATATTTCGTAAAAGGACCGCGCGTGACTCCATTCGACAATTTTATTTCTCGATGGTTAATCGTGAACAAACTGTGCGTTTATTTAACTGATCGAGAACACTTGATATCTTAATGCCGAAATTTCCCTCAAATTGGGATTTCTAATGGGAACGCTCGATTTGACGACGACGCTTCTTTGTGTTCAAGGTTACCAGCATGAGCTTTTGGTCTCGCAGACGATTTCGCATCACTCCGCTACGAGCGTTGGCGGCATTATTTTTGATGATCATGCTGTTCTGGTATAGTCTCAGTCGGCAAGAAACACCCAGGCAACCATGCAGCGTACCTGAAGAATTTACGGAAAAACTACACGAACTTGCCTACAGGTCCATATATTTGGGTACTAGATACTGTCCGTAGATAAATTATTTAAACGTGTGATGATATTTCTTTCTTTAGTATGTAGGCACATTATGATACGATAATATGTAAAATTCTAAAGAATCAGATTTTTTTATCCGTATTGTGCATGTTCACGAAATTACTTTATAAAATATTTTTCCACAATTATATGAATTATCTATGTGTTTTAGTGTTATAATTAGATTGTGGATTTTTATGCAATTAAAATTTGTTTAAATATTCATGATACATATACACATATAAGACCAAGAGAAAATAAAAGAAAGCATGCCATTGAAATTGTTTTTTGTTTTATTTCTATATCTCAATCAATTGCCGAGATATAAGACTTCATAATATTGCATTTTAATACAAAGATTATGAATAAATCGACAACCTAGTGACCTACATTTTTTCTTGGAAGTGCGTATGACTTGCAGAAATCGCATCTGCTATTTGTCTCGAATTTGAGATAGGTCAGTGAGATGAGATGCGAGCGAAAAAATAATAATAATAAATGATAAATGGAAATAGTAAACAATTAAAAATTATTCTTATCTTTATACGACGATATCTCGAGAACCAAAAAACATATCGAGATCAGGAAATATTTTAAAGATTTTTCGTTTCTAATGATCTTTTATTCATTGATCGAAAATTATCTTCGAAGTTATAGCGGTCTAAAACTATATTAATGCGATTTCATTAAATATATTCGTAAGATAAGTAATAATTGCTCAAGAATATAGTCGATTTTCAATTATCGATCATTAAAAAAAAACAAACTGCAAAACTTATTTTAATTTGAACAATCAGCTTTTAAATTTCTAAATATCCGTAATCGAACGTACTATATTTATATCGTTCATCATGTACATATAAAACATGATAATATGATAAATATGCATTTGCATAAAAATCCGTAATCTATTTATAACATACGATCAAATCAGCAAAAGTTAAAATAACGAAGTAATGAATCATTAAATTCATTCTCGTGAAATGAAACTTTCACTGGGCACAGTTTTCTGTCATGAGCAGTTTTACAATTAACTGTTCTATTTAGTGTGTGATTTGATTAGGGTTCATTTGGTGCTAGCGAAACTGGACATCGTGCACTTTCTATGCCTTGGAGGACTATGGGGTCAAGTTCGGATCGGTCGTGCCTTGCCATGGGCACGTAAGGTCGAGCTTTGCATGGTTGACACGCTCAGAGACGATGTTTTAATCACGAAAGCATTCCGCGAAGTTGGTTTAAGCGCTACGTACTTACACGCGGCTGGAGTATATCGTATTCAAGAGCACGAGGTTGGAGAAGATGCGCCCAAGATAGAGATCGTAGTTTTTGAAGAAGATGCCGTGGTAAGTTTAATCATCGTAATTTTACTTCAAAGATTTTATTATCGAAATAGAGATAGAATATTTAGAAAAAGTAGTCCTACTACTTGAACTTTATACTTTGAAAATTATAATAATGTTTACAACTAGTTTTATTATTCGCAAATAATCTTATTTCGCATAAACCTTGAGATAAAAATGAGTCATATATACCTATCAGAAATTCGTATGTTAGTTACGACATTCCATTATGAGTTATAAAGTTGAAATGGCATGAAGATCTTCTATAATTTATGAGGTGTATTTTACATATTATACAACTAGGACAAATGAAAGTCATTGCTTGGCATCATTTTTGATAATAAAGCGATGAACTTTTCTTTTATTAATATTGTTCAGCTTTAGTACGACATTACATTTTAAAAGGTCATCTTGCAAAGGATAAGAATTTGGAATGCTAAAATCGAACATTTGCCATTTGAATATAAGATATGAAACAAAAATTAATATTTAAAAAACAAGAAATATATAGATATATATTAAAAAATTAAATATTTAATTTATTTGAAAGTTGGCTTTATATATTCAATAATTGAAATAACGAAATCCTTTCCTTTTTACAGACACAAATGTTAAGAAGAGTTGGTTGGACAAGAAGAGTGCTACCTCCAGATTGCGAATTTTCTCCTAGTCTACAATGTTTTCCACCTCAACTTGTAATTCCTCCTTTACCGGCTAAGCAATTTGGTGGTCGATTAATTCCTGTCCCTAGAGAAGGCATCGAATTGCAAAAATATCACTATCCCAACGATTGGTGGCTCGAGGTGAAACCAACCGATTGTACCGAACCCCAAGAAACGATTGCGTAGTACTACAATTTTCTAGACCCAATGTATTCGCAATGTAGCAACAAATCGATTTCGAACAGTCAGTAGAAAATATGCTCCAGAACTGCTAAAGAAAAAACAAAATAATGTATATCTTTCTTTCGTTTTATTACGAAATCTTTTTTATTTTTCATAGAAATAATTTTATTTCGTAAAGATATACAATTGCTAATGTATAATTCAAGTTTTCGAATCGAAATTATGATTTGCATTCGAAAATGTGAATTATATATATAATTTTTTCATTAAAAATAAGAAATAATGTATATTTGCAATGTGTTTTTTTGAATTTTTAAATTTAACGCATAGAAAAATTTTATTTTGAAGATATAAAGAATTTATCGAATTTAAAATTGATTCATAATGATTTAAGAATCATCAATGATTCACACGATGAATGATTAATCACAGTGAAAGTTTGCATTCCCTTTTTTAAAAACTTTCAGAAATCTTTGTCCTTTCATTCTATTATTATAAGATGGTTAATGAATGTAATTAATACATGGATAATAGATTTCGAGATCTTCTAGTCAAATAAAAGTCGCTTTGCTAAGAAACTATCATCAGCTGAGCTATGTGAAAAGTTCGGTGATCAAATATGAATATACTACGTGCTATATGAATACTAATATTTTATCATAAAGGAATGAAAAAAATTGTATTATTGTACGAATAAAATTTCGCACTGGGATTTTTTCTGGGATTTGCAAATGATTAGAAAAGTCGAGACTAAATATGTGAAATCAGGCAGAGAGAGAGAGAGAGAGAGAGAGAGAGAGAGAGAGAGAGAGAG
>NW_006263376.1:626778-632302 GCF_000469605.1 Apis dorsata
ACAAAAATTAGGAAAATGAAATTTTCCATGGAAATTGTAACTCATGAAAGTTAGACAAAAATTAAGTGAAAATTGTTCCTATAAGGAGCTTGATATTCGTGAGAATCTTCAACCTTTATACGTATGACTTCATTTACCTAGGCAATAATAAATTTTAGGGTTAAATTTATCATTAATAAGTGTGAATCCTTTGCACTGTATCGAGCGTTTTAATAATTATTTATTATAATCATGTTTGATAATATTTATATCATGACTTTTTCGAGTTATAAATTTATAAAATGTTTCTAAGAAATTTTAAATATTTATATTTGAATCTTCGCAAAAGAAAAATGTTATATACGAATTTAATATCGTGATTTATTGCCATGTATGATAGATGAAAAGTGCAAAGGATTAAATTTATCACAAATTATACACAAACAGAACCGCAACAAGAAGATATATTTTGTGCATATTTTATTATTTATATTTTTTGTGATAGTTTTAATTGTATACTCGTGTAAATATTTGTTTATAATGTAAAAATTAATTTATAAATAAGTTTATCATATAATTTATAAATAAGTAAATTTTTTCTCTGTAATGATACTTAAAATTTTAAAATAATTTTTGTCTTTTTATTTTTTCTAAAACAAACATTCGTCTTATTGCGATTCTGTGTATATAGACTGTAAATGGTATTTATAAATTACATCTACTATTATATTTAAACTTAAACATTTCTATTTCTAGCAATTACTTTGATTCGAAGCATCAAACTATACAATTATACGTATACCATTGACGTGCTTCTTTCAAAGCTTTAATAGTACAATTATTTATATGAATATTTATATCGCTTTTTATACACGATGTAAACGAGAACGAATGTTTTCTAATATTTCCACGTTTCTATAAATGGTAAAAGTAATTTTGTCATTGTAGTTTTATCGAATAATCATGCTTTAATTCTCGAATTCTCATTTATTGTAATCACGAGACGTTTCTGACAATAATCGTTTTGTTGTAAACGTTAAGCAGTAGTTTCAATGATTTTGTTATAACGTCAAGTAACTAAAAATGAAAAAGATTTAAATTAGTAAAAATGATTATGAGGATAATTATACAACAAAATAATATTTGTTATCACCTATACTATGCTTCCAAATAATTGATTAGCGTTACATTTTTGTATGGATTATTTCGTTTTAAATGAAATGCACATACCATTTCTCATATTTTATATAGATATACATATTTATGTATGATGTACTTTGTGATCTAACAAATGATCTAAATTTATTGTAGTTGCCTCTTGAAATCATACACGTCGTTAAATAAAACATGTAAAAAAAGAACAATGTAATTTATTAACTTTTTTAATTTTATATAATGTTTTTAAGATTTTTAAAAGAGATAATAAGTACTTTTGATTTTGATAGACATTGAAATAATTTGATTGTCGTATAATTTATAATGGTATCTCAGTTTTTTAAACATTTTAATCCTACAAATCACCTATACAGAATGCACAATTCAAATTTGTCTGCGTCTGCACACAATAGTTCAGTTGCACAAACATATTTTTATGGCTGTCCTCATTTGCTCTCCTCTTCAAAAGAAAGCAGTCTCTCCATCCACTTACTTTCCACATGGTCTTAAAGTTGTGCCTTTAACATTCAAATTAGGATAAACCGTAGAATCTTTAGGATAAACCGTCCCATTTTCTTTTTCACTTCACTTCCACTTCAACATAGTGAATGATATATTAGAAGCGCACCAAAAATATCATCACTCGATAATTTTTCATTGCATCCATCAATCTTGTTTTCATCTTTCTCTTTCTTTCATTTTATCATTTATCTTCTATTTTTTCTTTCTCGATCAATGATACAATTCATATTCGAATTAAATAAAATATAATTAATACGGATAATTACTTTCTTTACATTAATGTGCGTGATTTCATTAACACAACAGATAGATGTATTTCACGAATCGTAAAATTTTGCCTCTCAGGATTATTAATTCCTTTCATTCGATGTTTTCGGATTTACCGACAATAGAATACGGTATCTTTAATTCTCTCAAACCCATCAAACTTTTTGGCACCGGTGTCGTTCCAGTTTTCGCTGATCCTTTTATTATCCGTACAGTTTCCTGGATTATTAAAGTTGGTGTTCGTAAAATCGCGAAGGCGGGACTAGACACCGGAAATGAGGTGTCTGGATATCAATGCGTAAGTATAGCGAGTATTAGGTAAAAGAGTATAGATGCGAATTTTGGACTGATACCTAACTTAACTTTCAATCGTCGTCAGAAAAATTTCGAATCGATGTTAATGTCTATCGAAATGATACGTATAGATATTTTCATGTTACTGCTTATTAAAAACAACGAATGAATTTCTTTTTTTTTTTTTTTCAATAGGAAGAGATTTTTCAACAATATTTTCAATTATCCAATTGTAATCTCAATTAGGCGAACGAGAGAAAAATAAAGAAAAGGATTTTAGTTAAAAATATTACGAGAGAGTAAAAGAATAAGAATCTACTCGGCCACGCGTATTGATTTGATTTATGTTCGATCAAGATACCAATTTAGGTCGCATTATGGAATTCGAATCGTAGACGCATCGTTGAAATTAGGAAAATATATCGACGATTATCAATCGCTCAATGATGATTGCAACATTTAAACAGATGATAATACTAACGAAGGGCAATATTTGTTCACAGAGGAAAATATTTAATAAAGAGTGAAAAGCATCGAGACAATGGAAAATTGTTGAATAGGATCCTCGTGACAATAGAGCGTAGAATAGAATAGCGAATTCATAGCGATAGAATGGAACGGACAATAGATGGTCAATGATAATAGAAAATGTTACATAATGATTCAGTTACGTAGGCATAAAGAAATTAACGAAATGCGTTTTCCGAAAAGCTTCTATTCATCTATCCCCGTGAAGAGAACTATAACCACCATCCGAGTAAAAATCTACCTTCGAATAAATCTAAACGATAGAAATATTCGACAAAACACGCGTTGTTGAAATAGAAAATTATTTGACGTATTCTAAAAAGAATACTTTTTCATCGATAAAAGTTCCACGCGAATGAACGAGATGAACACGATGAACGGGCCGATGAAAAAAGATTATCAAGCATCGTTTCGTTAACAGAAGTTGAAACTTTATCCCGGTTGGACGAGATTTAGTACAGATAAAAAAAATTGAGTCGGACGAGAGAGAAAGAAACAAGTATCAAAATTTTCTCTCGAATAGTGGGAACACGCGTGTGATACGATACGGAGTGGGGAAAAATATAAAAGAAAGTTTAGCGGATAAAAAGTTTCGAGTCGTGTGAAGATACACGTGAATGTACGCGTCGGGAACGAGATCATCGATGATTCGTTATCGCGTACGGAAATGCACGAAATACGTTTTCAATTTGTTCTTTTCAATTTATAGTGAATGATTCGAGTCGATCGAAACACGCGATATATTTGTATTTTTGCCGGCCATCGTATTATGATATTTTAAATTCGTCCATTTTGTCCGATAATTAATTGGATAAACCGGATGCACCTTTAGAACCTCGAACATGAATGTATTTATACGAGTGAGTATGCAACGATTATATGATTCTACTGATAGAATATTTTTCATCGCACACAGTTTTAGAACAATATCATGAATGAATAATCAATTAATATCGATCATTTCAAATGATCAACGCGAATGGACAATAATTAATCGTTCTCGTCGCTAGAACTGGTTTCTAGTTGCACTTTTCGTTTTACCGCTCGAGATTATCGAAATGGGAAATGGTTACAAACTGATCAGACCGTACAAGTACTATCAACGTAGACCATTGCGGTGGTCTGGATGGTGGCACGCGGATCACAAATCATCCAAGTTCTACCGTTCTAAAAGGATATCGCCGGAAGACTATTACTCCCGCAGACCGATCTATAATAGGTATGGAATGAATAGTAAGTTATACAAGTTATATATGTGATTTGAAAAACAAGAATCAAACCAATTTTTCCTCGATTTCATTAGCTGCTTTTCGTTCGATTTGTTACGTTTATCATATTAAATATTATATAAATATAAAAGAATTTTTTCTTCTTATATTTAGATAGATTCATTGTTATAATAGAATCGCCGATATCAAACCTTTTAAACTAAATAAATCTTAGTTAAAAATATATTTCGATAAATTGACATTTCAGATATGGTTTGGCGAGAGACGATTTTGATGGACGTATCGAAAATTATCCCTGTATCATCGTGATACAATTGTCTAAAGAGAGAAACGAATACGAAGACGATAAAAGGAAATACGAAAGAATTCCTACGTACGCCAGTGAAAATGATTACGTCGAGGATAACGACGAATCAAAGATATTCGACGTTAATAACAGAAACGTGCAAATACAGGTAAAAATGAAAAACTAGTAATGGTAGTAATTTGCTTAATCTGTTTCTACGATCTTTGGAGCAATATATTTTTTTTTCCACGATTTTAGATGGTCAAAAGTGAAAATCCAAAATTGCATATCAAAATATCAAGATCGGATAACGAAAAAGATATTAAAATTATGGATAAATTGAATATCAATGTACGAGACCATCATTGACAAATATATACAAATTTAATATTTGCTCAACGATGGAATAACATCGAATTATATCTTATTTGAAAAAAATTTTTAATGAAAATGAATATTCTAGCGATTGAATTAATAATTGTTTAGAAAATAATTTTTTCGAGAAATCTCTCTCTTGATCAAATCTCAAGAATTATAAGGATTGAAAACAAAATATTTTTAAAAATTCCTGTATTTATTATGTCGTATTATAATTATTACAAAATCAATCATTACTTTACTTAATTATAAATGATAATATATATTTCGTATTTAAAATATAAAAATGGTTATTAACGTAATGAATTTTGTTGTTGTATTAATAATTTCTGGAATAAAATAATAAAATCGTGAATATTTTTTGGAGGAATAAAATAAAAAATTATTATTGTTATTAATATAAACGATTTTAATTTTAAGGATAAAATTATTGGAATTGGAATTGGAACGCGTTAAATTCTTTTATCTTCGTTCATTTATGAATTAACGATAGTCGAGAAAATAAATATGCGATCTGAATAGTGCGAGTCTGGGGCGGAAGCCTTTAAACAATACAACATATTGATTTTTGCCCGTACCGCTTTTTCCACGGAGCATTGTTTCGGAAAATGCACCATCTTTCCAATTGGTTAATGGAATGCGAATTCGACAATCGAGTTTTAAATTCAATTTACGGAAAATAAAGTTTTGGTCGAAAAAAGGATCGAAGGAAGATAGGAAAAAATACAACGTAACAAAAGAAGCGACAACTCGCAATTCGTTCGGGAAAATTTAAATCTTTGCAAAATAAAATCGAAAAATAAATATCGGAAAGGAGAGCGAAATTGTTGGGAAAGAATATTTATTCGTTCGAGGAGAGAGAGAAAAAGAAAAAAAAAAAAAAAAA
>NW_006263376.1:632490-646784 GCF_000469605.1 Apis dorsata
TAACGAAGGATCGAGTAGCGGAAACTCGTGGAATCATCCTCGAGTTTGGATGGATGAGGAAGAAATGGCAAATATTGTGTTCCGAAGCGGGCCCCCAGCCATCACCAGTCGTCTCTTGTTCCGCTTTTCTTCCGGCTCGAGTACCCTCGCGCTTCTACTTCGTTGTTTCCACGACTATAAAGAGCGAAAAGGGGCGGGAGTGGAGACGATAGGGGTAGAAGAAGCGTTACAATGGGATGAACAAGGGAGATCTCGAGAGGAAAGTGGTACGTTTTGTCGGAGATTTACTTTACTCGGCCAGTTTCTCAATGTACTTTTTATTTCTAACATAATAGTCAACGAACATGTCGTAATAATAATAAATAATAGTAATATAATATACAGTGCTCTTGTTGATTCACCATCGTCTCGTTTTCTTTTTCTCTTTTCTTTTTTTTTTTTTTCCCCCTTTCCTTTCTTTCTTATCATTCCATTCTTCNTTCGTTCTTTCGTTCATGCGCGAATTTTCCCTCCTCTTCTCATCTCTTTTCGCCGATTCTCGTCTCGATGCCAATTACCCTTACACGCCTTTCCGTTCGCTGCTCTACCGGTTAACGCGAAACAACGTTTAAAAAAGGATTATTCCGTTTTATACCGTGGTGCACGGAAACGCTACGTTTCGTCGGAAAATACGAATTTGCACGAACGGACGATCTTTCTTTTAAATTGCTAGAAATTTTATAATCGGCAAAAAATTTGCAAAATTAGGAAACACGAATATCTGGCGAGAAATTTATACCGCGTATGTAAATCTACGTAGATGCGCGGAATTATTTGCGGGATTTTAAAGGTGGTGAAATTAAAGTTGAAAAGCGATCGCGAAAATAGAGGAGGTAGAGAGAGGACGTGCGAAAAAGCTATTTCAGGTGCTAATTACGCTCGGAGCGTGGAGGCCGGAAACGACATTATCGGTTAAACAATTAACGATTGAACGTGCACATCCGACGAATCACCAACTGTCCTCTATCCAAACTCATTGCTGTTCGCATTATTATACGAGACGTACCGTGCGACCGGCCTGCGGATGTCGAAAATATCGAGCGTATGGAGCGGGGGTTGAGAAGAAAAAAAATGTTTGGCAAATGCATTCGGTTCGGTCTCCATTCGTATGTAAATAACTCGGCCTAAAATCAAGCCAGACGTTCGTCGCTCAGCTGGTTTCATGCCAATATCGACGGATTCGAGGAACCGGGACACGTAGAACGTGTGTTCCACGCCATCTTTCTCATTACGCGACGTCATAATTGCTGTTTACGTTCTTCCATTTTTCTTTTCTTTTTTTTTTTTTCTTTTCTTCCCTCATCTTCCCAACAAAATTCATCTTTTTCTCATCAAATGAAATCGAAACGGAAACGGATTATCCTTTACGAACGGATCAAAGAGGAAGAATTGTTGGAAATTGGTCGGTCGGGAATTAAGAAACGATCGTTGCTTTAGAGAAACACGTATACATGCGATATATAATTGGATATAACGATACTGTAGAGACAGACGTTCGTTCAAGATACTTTTGAATTTACCAAAACAAATGGAACGATAATTAATTTCCTCTTTTATCGTACGTTTCCACGTGAATTTGCGATGGATGTTAATGGGGGAAAAATATGACCTATAACGCAGTTGACGTGGAAGGAATTCTACTATCGAGTTCAATTAAAATATTTCCGTTTCGACAATAAGGAATAAAAACATCGTGGCAATGCTTCTTCCAATTATCATATTTCTATCTAACGTTAACGTTATCAAAAATAGAATAGAAATATTCGAGAAATGGGATGTTTCTTTATTTCTTTGGAATAAAAAAAAAAAAAATAAATAAATTTCACGCTGTTAAATATTAAACTTCGTATTCGTCGAATTTTAAAACGTTATCGATTAATTTTTATTATATATTTTATAACGCAAAATAAGTATAAAATTATAAAGTAAATATAACGTTTATGATATTTGCAACGATTGTAACATTTTTCCATTATCGATATATTTTATCTTCTATGAATTCTTACATATTAATATTCACTTTCTATATTTCCAATTCAACGTACGAAACGTTTTTTACGACTTTTATCCAGAAATAAAGCATATCTATTTTTATATCGTTTCAATGATTTTTATTCCTATTTATTTCTTTCGAAACTCGATAGAAAAAGAAAAAGTGTACGAGATATAATAAGAGTGTTCGAGGATCCGATGGCTCGGAGCAGTGTCTGATTTGTACGATTCGCTACTACTGATACCATTACTACTGATCGACACCGGCCGTCTTGCTTTCTATAGTCAATATTTATCTCTTCGACTGGCAATATCCGATGTATTCAACGAATCAATCGCCAGATGCTTTACATCTGGAACTAGCGACAAGTGTCAGCCTTGCAAATTTTAATCGAAATAATGTAACTTGTTGAATGGGCTACTAACGGACGAAGATTGCCAGTTCAGATTGCATCTCGTTCTTTCTTTCAGGATAATGGCCCTAAGAAATCGAAAAGTACGAGACGAGTCGTGAAAATTTAATTAAAATTTCTAAACAAAGTTTTATCAATTGTGAATCCATTTTCATTCATTATATTTCATAAAATTGTATTGAAATTTCTTGCTACGGAAAGACGAAAACGTTATAATTTCTCTTTAATACGTATCGATCAAATTTTATAGTATTTCTTAGGATATTTTTTAAAAAAAATGTAACCAACGTATCATTCGTATAACTTGCATAGATTTAATACGATTGCAAAAAATCTCGTTGTACGAGATAATAATATTACGCGCAAAATCGAATTTGTCCGAAGAAGAAAGAAAAAAAAAAAAAGTTTTTTTCAACGATGATTTTCAAACGAAATATACGATGCTCGTTGAAGAAAGAACGCACATCGATCGACAAAATAATAGAAAAGGTGCGACTGGAAATAAAAAGAGAGATGCACGGCGACCTATTCGAAGAATACGATTGCACGGAAACGTGTTAAAAAATTTCGAAACGCTAGAACGCGCGATTGATCATCGTACTGTATAATACTACTGTCTCCTATGTACAATAATATATAACGATATTATTTTACAATTCTCTTACCGTACATATATATAAAAATATAAGCGCGTCGTTATGTAAATATGTGTGTCCCCGTGTGTTCGCTGTATTCGACACGACCACAGAGAAATTAGATTTCCGAGATCTCTACTACTCTTACGTATTGTCATAGAAGACTATAGATTACGATATTATGCGTGTATTTTACACTAGGTCGATCGAAATCGATCGAGAACTCGTTTATTTCCTACGCGGATTAAATATCAAAGGTATACGATAGCGTAACATCTGCTAGAAAAGCATAGATATACTATTCCAAGCTGGAAGAGGTCATTTTTTCTCTCTTCTCCAACGCGATTTTCGTGATTTTCGCGCGTAACACGCGGCGTGTGCGTTTCATTTTCATTAATTGGACGATATCCATGTAGTAGCGTATCGTACAAGTTCGTTAAATCATTCTCTATGGAATTATCAGATTCGACGAAAATTTGCTCGACTTTCCTCCTCGACTTTTTTTCCAAACGTATTTTTATCTCGATTGTAATTAATGGATAACTTACCTGATCGAACCCGATCCTTTCTGAAAATCGTTGGTAAATAATAATTAATGCATATACGAATAATTGATTCTCGTGTACGTGATTGGCGCGAAGCGAAGTTGTTCCAATAACTTTAATAAAATTCTGCGTCGCACTGTAAATAATATTTAATTTCGCTAACAAGATATTAATTGCAAATTATATTGTTCGTATAACATGACTAAATTGCTGATTTTTGTCAAAAATATTGACACGATTGAAAATAGACGAAACATTGATATTTTTAACGTTGTTTTTCAAGCTGGTAGTAAATCTAGAGAGATAAATGTCGTCTCGAGATTAATTAAAAAACAGGTACATTTTCGTTCGATAATGGGTAAACACGATTTATTTATTTATTTTTTTTTCTTTTTTACGTTTATGTACAATTATTAAAAAAATATCATTCGTATCATTTCGACGAATAATCAATAACAAAACGAAACATTTCTCATCTCCGATCCTTATACTATCGTATTCGTAAGTTTGGGATTATTGTTACCTTGAATTTCGTTGTATCGCGAATTATTTTACATTCAAAGAATATTTTTTTTAAAGGAAATTTGTTCGTAAAAATATTTATAAACGCGGTCAAATATAATGATATAATTATCGCTTTCTCTCTCTCTCTCTCTCTCTCTCTCTCTCTCTCTCTCTCTCTCTCTCTCTCTCTCTCTCTCTCTCTCTCTCTCTCTCTGCCTTTCTCTTTCTCTCGCGATAGAAATATAAATAAAAATTAATAATACGCGATTTTTATCAGCAAATAAGAAAAGAAACGTAAAAATTAATTATTCGCTTTCCCAATAACTCGTCGGAGAACCGAAACGATGTTCCCAAACTCACTTCAACCGTTCAACCCAATATCTCTCTAAATTTACGTTACCCATATTTATATTCACAATTTCTACGGCAGTGGCTATCAACTGCAACATATGTTCCACGTTCAAACACATCGTCCGTTTTACAACGATCGTTCTATCGATCGCGAGGATATATTTTCCGACGAACGTAGCCCAAGAACAACGCAGAGTACACGAGTTACAAGGCTGATCGACGCAACGGAACACGTTTACAACAAAACGTAACGGCTCGCTTGCATCGTTGTTGTTGCATCAAACACGCACCTGTTTCCTATTCTCTGTCCCATCATAACGCTGTCACGACTTTAATTTTCGAATCGCGCGCGCACTCTCTTCACTTCCTTCCCCTTTCCCCTTCCCTTTATCCCTCCCCCTCCCCTTTGTCTTTCCCTTTCCTTTTGTTTATTTTTTTGAAATCGTTTTTTTTTTTTTTTTCGTTTTAATCGTTTGTGCGTCTCGATAGATCTTCTACGGCCTCGCTCTCACACGCGGGGATTATATAAACATAGAAACATACAAACACACATTGTTTTATTTTCTTCTTTTTTTTTCTTTTTTCTTTTTCTTTTAATATTCGTCTCTTTTTTTTTTTTTTTTTTTTTTGCTTCTACTACACGTGCTCTATTTATCTCTGTTTATTTTCCTTTTATTTTCTCTTTATTCTCGCGCGACGCGTACGTAATTAATTAATTTAACCCTAAGATTCGCGTTTTAAACGATACCTCTGCTCCGTTAATCCTCTCGATAATCAACTACGAGTTTTATATTTTTAATTTATTTATTCATTTATTTTATTTATTTACTTATTTATTTATTTTTTATTTGGTTTATTTTATTTTCGAAGCACTTTATTGCAGGTTTTTTTTTTTTTTTTCATTTTAACGAAGCACTTATTGCGTTACATCTGGAGATTACGTTCGTTCTCTTATCTTCGTCGTTTTCTCCTCTTCTTCTTTTAAAAATTCGTTTTTTTCTTTCTTTCTCCCGTTATCGTTACCCCTAAACGGTATTACCTGTTGTTTCTTCGTTCTACCCACTATTTCTCCTTTTTATTCGCATTCGATTTTTTTTCTTCTATCGTTTCAGGTATGGATGCAACGATCCCCGTGTCGTTTATCTCCGTCGTTCGAAATTCTGCGTTGCATTTTTCTCGCATTTTTTTCCTCCCCTTTCTCTTCTCTTTTTCTTCCACTCGTTTATCTTATTCGACCTCGCCTACCCGATTACTCCGTCCTCGAGAGATCGATATCCCAGTTCAGACGTGGACACGCGAGCCGATGAATTTCTGATAGAACGAGTCGCCGAGCCGATCGCTCGTCCCCCATCGAAATTAATCGCTTCCTTTTTTCATCTAAATGAACTAAATGAACTCGATTTGAAATTTCGATCGTTCTCCTTTCGATTCCGTTCCTTGCTTAATTGCGTAAAATTCATTTTTCTCGGAAAAAAAAAAACGTGGCTCGTTAAAGAAACGAATCATTCGATCGAAATTTGTTTCGCGTTAAACACACTCGACAATTCGATTCCTTAAGATTGAGATAGCTCGAAAATTTACGCTTCGTTATTGGAATTTCTTTTTTCTTTTTATATACGTAAATTTTACGAATTAATTAGACTTTCGTTAAAAAAAAAAGAAAAAATATCGAAAGCGATTACGCGAAATTCTTCGTATAGTCGGAAATTAACGGCAATGGTCACGCCTTTGAACTTACCGATCTCGAGGACCCTCTAAATCTCTTCAACTCGTTAACTCGGTTTCTCCCATACCCAGTTTTCTGTGTTTAGATACTCGGTATTCTTTCTGAAAGACTTAATAATTATATCCGTTATAATCACAGTCGATGTAAATGTGTACGCGAGCGTCAACGCTCGTCAGAAGTATACAATATAATCTAATTTTTTTTTAATCTTCCTTTAAATTTTCGTTTAAATCGTTCTCTAGAATCGTTCACCGACGTGTTCGCCGTTCTCGCGTTCCTATTCCACCGATAATTAGCAAACGCGAATTTCCCTCGGGCTATCCTCCTCCTCCTCCTCCTCCTTCTCCTCCTCCTCCTCCTCTTTTTTTTCTTTTTTATTACGACGATGGATCGGGAACCGATCGGAGATCACTCGTGTGTAAACGAACGCGAAACGGAAAACGAGGGTGAGACAAAGCATCTCTCTAACAGGGGTTGGAGGACAACCGTTTCGTCGGCTTTCTCTTCGAATATAAAACACGAACCCACCTTTCTTCCTCCACTTTCTCATCCATCCTCTTCAAACTCGAAGGATCCAATGTTCCAACGATCGAGCGCGTGATTCCAATTACCGACAGACTTCTCTTCCCTCTTCCCGACCTCTCCTTCGTCATCACCTGCTCGCCTAACTTTCCTCTTCGTCCCAGTTTCCTCCTAGTGGAACCCAGACTTTTCGTTCTTCCAAACTCTTTCCAAAGTCTCGTCTCACTTTCCTCTCCCAGATTTCGACGAGAAAGAAGAAGAAGAAGAAGAAGAAGGAAAAGAAGAAGGAGAAGAAGAAGAAGAAAAGGAAGAAGGACAGATGACTGGTGTGCAGGGGCGAACACCGTACACGCGCGCTCCTTTCACCGGTACATCGATCGCGAACACACGGTTTAAGATTTCCGTTTAGGTATGTAGGTGCACGTGGCTCTCTGCGTGTAACATTATCAGTTATTACGTGTAAGGCGTAGTAGCACTTGCGGGATATGAACATGGTCTGATCTTTTTCTTCGTCCATTTCGAGCTACGAAAGATTCCGCTGCTCGGCTTATTATTAATCACGGAGTTTGCAGAGCATCGACGCGCGCGCGCACACACACACACACGCACGCACACACGCACAGGTAAACAGACGCACGCGTTATGCAAGACACGCGGACACACACGCGCGCACACACGCACACAGGCGCACAGTTGGAGAAACTGCGCTCGTAGTCCGTCCGTGTCCGTCCGTGGATGCGACACGATCGCGCACCGTAGCTGGCGATAGGCCGTTAGACTCGCTACGATCCGATCGACGCGGCGACGTACTTTCGAGGACGAACAACAACCGTGGCGAGAGATCTCGACGGGGCTAGGCGGAACGCTGCGGCGATAGCGAAAGAAGAGGTACGCTCGCAGGGCCCTCCCCGTCGAGCGACCGTCATACGGGCGTCTCGAACGTTACCTGCAACATTTCCAAAAAATACGAAATTATTATTGGCTATCGTTACGTTCCATCCAATTTCCATCCTCGCCCGAGAATTTAATGGTAATTTAAGCGTTAATTTAACCCAATCTCTAATTGCTTTTTGCCTACTTCTCCACTACTCGTTCAGAAACGCTTAGCTGCGTTATGCGAATTTAATTGTAGGCACGGTTGGATCGTTAGCGCGCTACGGATGGATTAATTATCGTTGTAAGGAAACACTTTGATTATTCGATATTTTTCCATTATCGAATCGTATACGATTTTTTTCTTCTCTTCCTTATTTTTACGCGACAAGCGTAAAAATAATTAAAAAAAAAAAAAAGAAATGATACGTTTCTCGCGTTGAGTTTAGCATCGTAAGACCTTAAAAATGTTTTTCGACGGCATGAAAGGCATTAAAGACTCGCCAAGTACATACTTACTCGACACGTGGCTCGTAACGCTAAAAGGCACGTTGCTAAGGAGTCGTGGGAGAAGGTCAAAGCTAAAAGAGGGTGGGTTATTATCGGGGCATTATCGAGATCGTATTCTTAGAATAATAGGCAAATTTCGCGCGATGCCTTCTTCTTCTGAAATTACTCGATGTCAATGATAACGTACCTCGAATCGTGTATACATTTAATTGTACAAATATCAAAGAGAGATCGATTTTAACTACGACGTAAATCGTATTACGATATTTAATTACGATAAAAAGGAGCAAATTAAAGGAAATATGAAAAATGTAAATAACGAGAAAGGGAAGATCCGTGTTTTGTAATTAATTCGAGCGTTGTCACGCGCGAAAATAGAAATTGCGAATTATCGTCGCATTTCTCCTATCAATCTCGTGGATCGAGAGTCGCTCGTCGTGCGCAACGACTTTTTAACACTTGTTAAACGAATTAGCCGAATGAATTAAAAAGCCCGTCTTGCCCAGTTCTTTCTTCGATTCGTGACACGACAACGACGTAAATTAGCCGTAAATTATCCGCGAGGCTTTTTTAAAAATTGTATCGCCCTAGTCTATACGCTGAAAACACGTGGCACAGGGTGCTACTGAAATATTCACGCGTCGCATGCGATTTCGTCGTTCTTGATACTCTTACTAACGCGCGACGATCTTTACCTCTCTATTAACTTTCTTTTTATCCTTCTCCTTTTCACGGGACAAACTTTCTCGCTCGTCAATTTCGTTAAAAGGTAGTCAAACGTGAGATTCTTGAAACAGGAAAGAAAAAGAAGGAAAAAAGATTCGAAATAATGTACATTGCCCAGAAGAAAGAAACAAAGTTGGCTATCGTAATTTGCTTTGCGATAGGGAAATTTGTCATTCTTATCGCAAAAATTTTTGACCTTTAGAACGAACTTAATCCTAATCTCTCTCAAAATATAATCTACTTCGTAATAAACATTAAGATTCAAATTCGTTTCTAACGATCGATGACGGAGAATGAATAAAATTTACGATTCATCCTGCATACCTCGGTTGCATATTAATTTAATGCAAATCTCGATATTTCTGACATGCAATTGTTTTTTTTCCCCAATCTATCAGATCTTATTCAAATTTAACTCCGTACATTATTACGTTATTTCAAGTTATTCGCTTTGTTTCCGATCGGAGAGGACGAGAACGCGAACGGTATTCGAACGTCTTTTTTTATTTTCTGAAGAGACACGCGACTTTGCGAACGATCATAAAAGGGAAGGAAGTTAATTGGGGAAAAGCATTCTCGCGTCGTCTCATAGAAAGGAAGGAAGCTAGTTTCCTCGTCGCCTCAAGAGTCTCTCCTCCTCTCTTCTTTCGCTGCTTCGTTCGCGAATGGACGACATTCCCTTCGTTTACCTTCTTTTTGCGAGAATAAAGTCGTTTCGCCTCGGGGGACACGGTGGCAGCAGCCAGCGGCCATGCTAACTCGATATCGGTTCATTTTTCTGCCTCGAGTACGCGCGGTAATCGAGTTGTTCCTCGCCTGGCTGCCCTATTTACATTCGGCCGCGCGCGACAGCGAGAAGAGGAATCGAAGAAGCGTGGCGCGGCTCACTCACCTCTCTCGTCCCCTTTTTCGACCGCTTCCTCTCGAGCTTGGGCGTCTGAGGTAGCAGGGTGTAGTCGCCGCTCGCCCCTCCGCTGCGCTGCCTCGTCAACGGCTGGTGCGAGAAGAAGGGTGCCCGCGGCGGTGGCGAGAACTGTACACCTTGCGGCAGTAACGTGTAGCCGAGGTTCTGGCCCTGGGTGAACGGCGAAGTCGGCGGGAAGTGATTGGCCACGACGGGCGCCCAGTACTGGTGCGAGTACCGCGACGGGGAGCTCCCTGTGGAGATCACGACAATTTGCTCCGTCGAATTTCGATCCCTTTCGCGATATCGATCGACGGGAGAGGGGAGGCTCGTTTTATTTTCGAGCGCGCTTTTACTTTAGGAAATGAAGCTCGAATTAAGACTCTGAGGGTGATTGGAAATTTTGCGGAGGGAGGAGGGAAGAATTTGATGTTTTCGTTCGATCGAGTTTCCGAGCTATGGGTGGCGGATATGGGTTTTCGCTAGCTTTTGCGTTATTGCATGGAAATGAGGTTGCCAATCCCTCCCGATATAAATCGGGAATCGTACTCGTTATATACTCGGATAATAACCAACTGCTACTCGCCGTTTCCAAGATTTTTTATTTTAAGTTGGCCAAGTTAAATTCGAAACGGAAATCTGACGATCGATTTTAGTTTCTCGGGAATAGAAGAAGAATCGATTCGATTCTATCCTTCGTTTCCAAGACTACGCTAGGCTATTCTATTTGGTTGCTCCGATTTTCGAGGTGAAAAAATTACCACGCGTCGTTCTCGAAAGGAATGGAAAAAGAGGAAGAAAGGGGAAGGAAGAATCGTTGCGTTGGTCAGAGGGGAAAAAAGTTAGAAAGAGAGACTTACTGTCGCTACGCGGATTACTGTGCCTCCTCTGTGCCTTCCACGTCGTCGATCGTACTCTTCCGGCAGTTTCGGTGTTTACAGCGTCGACGCTAAGACTTCTCGCGACACCCCTGTAAGGATTCGACGTGGTTGTCTCACTGGTCGCGGCGACACCAGCGAGCTGCTCGTTAAGGGCGTACAACTTGGACGTAATGTCCTTACCGATGAGGGTGTTGAGGACGACCTTGAGCAGGGGCCTATGCCTGAGTACCCTGAGCAACTTGATCCTGGTCCAACAGATGTAGATGCTCGATTCCTCGGCTCGTATCGTCACTTGGAACACGTCGTTGATGTTCACGTGCGTGGCCTCCCATTCCGGCGAGTCCACGAACTGATAAGCTTTGATGTAGTGCAAGTGCGTCCCGTCGCAGGTCACCTTCAGCCTGCACTCCGCGCAACCGTTCGTTAGATAGCGCCACCTTTCCGTCTTTCTACGCCAAACCAACTTTCCCCCTCCCCCAACTTGCCCGGAACAGAAATAGTACAAATTTTTCCAAATAAGTCGCGATCGATCGTTGCGACCAACGAAATCCACGCAACGCGTTAAATTCCTTTTCAATCGGAAGAATTGTAAAAAGAATTGTAATTTGGAATTGAAAATGGAATAAGACCGGTTCGTTCGAAACTTCGTCGTTTCGAAGGGAATAAGGAAATGTAGCGTATCGATATTCCTCCTTGCAGAGATATACTCACTTGCCACGCAACAGTATCGACAGCCGTTCGTCGGCAGGCGTGACGCCTTCCGTCGCGTACGTTTGACCAGAGTCCAGCTTCAATATCCTCGCCTCCTTGGCCAGCTCCTGGAAGTGTTTCTTGCTGACCTTGTACGGTTTGAACAATTTGAGATAGAGCTCGGCGAGCTCCGGGCTGAGCGCGGGCGGTAGAAATCGGCAGGCTAGTATGAGCGAGTGGATGCCGTTGAGGAGGCCGAGGGCGAGGCACCAGAGCATCGCGTCCAACGCGCATATCGTGATCCCGGCCCACAGGGCGGCCAACATGAAGCCGGCCGTGAGAAAGGTGCGAAGCGCCAGTACCGAAGCCTTGAACGAGCGCGGCACCAGGAACGCCGCTGCGAAGAACAGATTCGCCGCCTGGTAAAAGGCAAATCGAAACAGATTTCCTCGTGAGAAAATCCATCGGCCGAGTAAATTCGAGCGACCGTCTCCGGAGTTCTTCTTTTTCCCTCCCTCTTTCGCGATAACGATCGATTCATTTATTCGAAACGAATTTATTCCAACGAATAATAATCGAAAAGAAAGACGTGTACTCGAAATGTAATTGAAAGCGCGTCGCGTTCAATAAATCTGTTTTAAAACGAATCTTTTTATCTTAACCTTTAAAGATTCGTTCCCACAACGGCATTCGTTTTTAAGACTCGATGTGATCGTTTAAATTATTTCGAGTAGCAGCGAGCGTAAGAAATTTTCGCCTCCCGCTTCGCGCTTCGAGACTCGGTCGATATCCGATCATCTCGCGCAACCGTTCGAATAATTTCGAGATTTCGTTAAATAGATTTCGCGAATCTATCATTTTCCTTGCTACAAAGTTTCTCTTAACATCTCTCTATGCGTACAAATATTTCTAAATTATTATCCTCACGATTCCCAATTCCATTTCTATTGAAAACTATCTTTAGTTAAAGAACAAATGCTTCCAATTTCTAATCTTACTCGCAAGCAAGGTTGTACACGGATCCTTCGCTCTAGAGCTTACCTGGAAGAGTTTGTGCTGCGCCGCCTCCCATTCGTCGCAGTAGCCTCCTCCCGATGACAATACAGTGGTATTCAACCTCTCGGTCGCGTTACTGGCCTCTGTACTGTTCCACACGTCCACCCACAGTTCCGTGTAATTCAAGTCCTCGAACGAGTAGCCACCCAGGCCGGGCAAGCCGGTGTAATTGAAGGTGTAGCCCTCGGTGGAGTAGGTTGTCGATGTCGGGCCGGTGAACGGGGTCGTCGTGGTGGACGACAAAAGGCTGCTCGCGGGCGAGGGAGCATCAGTCGTGTTCGCCATTTTTCGTCGCGAGCGCGTGGTACGGGCCATCACCTTCTTCCACTGAAACGATCCGAGATAGAGTGGAGTAACTCTCGAGAAGGAGAGCGAGCGAGAAGCGAAAGTGTCGGAGAGACGAGAACCCTCTAATTTCCGCTAAACGAGAGATTAAGTCTTTTCCACTTGTACACGTCGTCGTGTCGCTCGCTTCGTATATTTTTCTACGAATTAGTTTTATCCACGATATCCCCTCTATTGTCCTAATTACTTTAAACGGATCAAAGATAAAAAGCACGAAACACGCGTGCGAGTCACGAAAGGTGAACATCTAATTGTTTTAGACCTTCTTACAGCGTTAATAATAGATCACACTTTTATGTAGGTCGGACAGTTTCTCTCTCTTATATTTATTTCAGGAAAGGAAAAAAAGACTTTCTATTTTTTTTTTTTTTACTCGAGTAGATTAAAAATGACAAAATCTTTCGTTTTCGTACGGAAGATATTATTTAATATACCAACTTTTCAAAAGTAGGAAGAATTTGAAAAATATACGTTTCAAAATATTTGATATCTACTTGTAAAAGATTAAACTTTAAAACGCGAGATAAAAGTTTGTTTAAATCGCATTAAATTGCATTTATTCCAAAGCATCGTTCGATTTAGTCGAATCTACTCCGATCAATTTAACGGCATTAGTCGCAAAGTTCGTTCGATTTAAATCCGTTTGTCAAATTAATCTCTCGCTTCATTTACCTACGAATTATCGCTTTATAAAATATATTTCAATAGAAATCGAAAACGTATCATTTTTTTTATGCAAAAAGTCAAGATGACCGACCGAAAGGTATCGAAAAGCTCGAAGCAACGTCTCCAAATAAAAATAAAATGATCACGGTTTCGAGAGAATAGGGATTCTCGATTCTCGATGGTGAACGAAGGAGTAACGATCGGATTCGCGACGTATTAAAGGAAGCGCGACTTTCATATTTTTCTCGTATGGAATTTTTCTATCGGAGGTTTCAACATTTCAATCTTTTCAATTTCCATTTCGTAGAAAAGTAAGACGAGGTTTGAAATCTCGACTTCCAAACAACGACGAAACGTCCTCCCATTTACATCCAGCATCTTGTTCGAGATAAGAAACAAGTATTCTTTTATCTTTTGGAAGAATCGATAGAATGTTGCAACGATTGATTCAACTTGAGAACGATCGAGAGTTTGCGAACTCGCGACATTTCGTTCGAGGATCGGGTTCGAGATCTCTCAATCTTTCAAGGCAAAGATTTTTATACCTCGTCGAACGAATCGATGGATCATCTTCTTCATCCTTTCATTTTCCGTCTTGTTGGATCTCTCTTCTTCGAACAGGATTCGTGCGAACGAAATAATCGATTATTTAAAAAAAAGAAATTTCTCTAGAAATTATCTCTCGGATTCGAAACGAAAATTTTTTATTTTTAATTTTTGATTTACGAAATTACGATTTCCATTCGTAAAAACGAAACGAAATTCGAATGTGAACTTTGATATTTCATTCCTTTCTTCCTTCGGACAGTGATCGATGAAAGAGGTATTCTCTTCGAGAAAAAGTAATCGATACTCGTTGCGAAAGATAAGAGAATATTGCTTTATAAACTGCAACTATTTTGGATAAAAAAAAAAA
>NW_006263376.1:646893-648973 GCF_000469605.1 Apis dorsata
GGATTACCTTATCGCTTTTCCGTGATTCATGATTTCTCTTGACCGCCTCTTTTCGAGAGACGGACAACGGGAGTAGCAAGAAGAAGCGACGAGTATAGTTTGGTTCGATTTCCATACCGATAAAAATGTAGGATCCTCGCATCTGTTTTCGAATCTTTAACGTCCAAGTTGTTTGGAAGCAGGTTCGAGTGACGAATGTGAAACTTGGAACTCTTCCATCGAAAAGTTTCGAGGAATAAAGTGCTATCGGAATTTATAGAGTACAGCATCCCCGTGTATTTTTCTTTAGGTATTTACGCAAAACAATTCAAGCTTAAGTAGGTAAAAAAAAAAGAAAAGAACGAATTAACATGGACAGAAATAAAATATTTCTCCCCTTTCACCTTCGCGATATTTATATTAAAGCGTCGAATGTAGCGACGGAGATAACGAGATAATTACCATTTTCGTTGTTCCATCCATATCCCTGAATAAAATTCATCAAAGCATGGACATCGCGAGCCACGAGTGCGGTTCGCATTCGAAAAGATCCCGGCTGAATGGATTTCCACGGATTTTCAACCGAGGTCTTCGAGGCCGGTTTTTAGAGAAAAGAGACACGGCTCTTTTATACTCGTATACACAGCTCTCGGGAAGAGAGACGCGCTTTCGCAATTCCATCCTTTCGCAAATTTCAACGAGCGCGTCTCCCCCCCGAGAAACTTATAGAAACTCGTAGATTAGAAGCTTACAGAAGCTTAGATCATTATTTCCAAGTTGATACAATTTCTTTCGTTTTCGGACGAATTTCCTTTCGCATAGGAGTGAAAACGCGCAAAATTGTGCGTACGTTTTAAGAAAATCATAGAAAAGAGAGAAGGAAAGAGAGAAAATTGGTCGAGAAGAGATTAAAATTGCGTTAAACGTTTCGAGCTGAAAGATCTTTTTCATCCATCCGCAGCTGGCAAGGGTCGAGGTCAATCGATTTATGACACCGCGTGGCTCGCAAACTTTTTATGCTCGGTGTTTCGTATTGGCTGGAACCGTGTCCGTAACAAGTTTATGCGTCCTTATCCTCGCGATATCCTCCTTTTTTACAACTGTTTCAACCGGTTTATGCGAGGGAACATCGAGTATCGATCCCAGACCGCGCATATAACACACGTACTTCAGCTCTGGGAAAAACTTTACAACGATCTCTTACTTTAACGTATTCCCTTTTACGATCTCTCGTTCCCCCGCTTTATCAGAGATGTTTATCGAACATATTCAAAAACATCGTATCTCTTAATTATTCAGACATTCGCGCGATCGAACCTTCGATATCGAAATCGACGAGAAAACCATAATTTCTACGATATTACACGTAGGAAGGCGAGCGAAGCGAAAACTCTCGGTCGAAAAGTGATCCAAAGCGCCTCTTCCATCGGACGAAATGTAGCGTGATTTGCGGCAAGTTAAACAACAACTCGCACAATCGCCGAGAAAACGGGAATTTTGTTTGAATTCCACTTAAAACTGTCGGTTACACCGCTTCATTTTCCGCTACTTACTCGACGAGCGGGTGAGCCGAGAGTTGCGAGCCGAGCTCGGGGGCGACCATTGTTCGATCCGGATTGAACCGATGATCGCAACTTTGCGTGGTCACCTGCAACTTTGAACTTTAGAACTCCTCTTTCGAACAAAGGACGAGCCTCTTTCCTTCTCTTTTCTTCCTCGTTTCCTCCTCGCTTCCCAAATTCGTCTCTCGTCTGCTCGAGTTGCGGAACTCGACCACCTCCGTTGTCCAATTCCTCCTTGATAATTTTTTAATCGCGAGGAAAAGCCCATTCACGGTTATGATTTTCTTTCTCCACGACCGTTTCGAATTTATTTCGGACGGGAAGAAGAAACGGAAGAAGAGTCGCAATCCGCGAAATGCAGCGGAATTAAATCTCAATTTACGCCAGCGCGAAAATATTGACGCTGCTAAGAAAAGGAACCCTTCGCGTAAATATTAATTCGCCGCGAATAAATCACGGTGACTGCTCCTATTCTCCTCTCCCCGCCTCCTCCCCCTCCTCCTCCTCCTCCTCCTCCTGCTCGTTGATTACACGCTCGC
>NW_006263376.1:649148-656810 GCF_000469605.1 Apis dorsata
TTCTAGATCCGGCTGCCAGCCGGGGACGATTTCTCGCGTTTGGCACAGGGGAAAATTGATGGCGATTTCACTCGACTCGACTCGTCGTCGCTGTGAAAAACCGATCGCGTATATCGACGCGATCGTTCGTGTGCGTCGCCAAATTTATAAAATCTATGACTCTATGACACGTCTCTTTTCTTTTTTTTTTTTTTCGATCATATATCTTCTTCTTCGAATCTATCTTAACATTCGTCTCGGATTAATTCAAACATCGAAATATCTAATTACGAATGAAACGTAAGTAGACTATTTTATTCTACTCGAGAGAGTAGACACGTTCGAGTTAATCGGGTGAAAACGATCTCGAGTTTAACAAGAATCTCGATTCTTCGTTTTACAGGGAAGACATAGGTCGATTTGCATATACTCGTGTATCAAATTGAACATTTAACGAGCCACTCGTCGCTGCTTCGCGACCGATTTGCATTTGTGTGGAAACAAGCGTCGCCAATAATTATTATTTCGTTCACTATCTGCCCTTTTTTTCCCTCTTTTCCCTCTCTGCACAGATGTGCGACAAATAATTTAACATATAACTAATTGACGATAGAACGAAATAGAGATAGCGAACGGAACGAGCACGCGTTCCACGCAACGCCTCGATTAATTTCATTTTTCGCTTTAACGGCGAAGGATCACGGAGGAAGAACGTTGAAGAATCGATTCGGACGGTACAATTATTTTTATATACAACCTCGTCTCGTCTCGAGTCGAGTCGAGTCGAGTTTCGACGCGTAAACAAAAACTTCAATATCGAAACTCGATCGAAATTTCATCGCGGTCCGTTCGATTTTATTTCACAAAAGCGGTAAAAAGTTGGATCGCTTTAATAAGCAAGTTAAGTGGAAAGAACAGGATGTTACGCCCAAGCCAATTTTGGGAAAGCGTTGCTGACACTTGTTGCCAGCAACATCTTCGTGACCCGAATGTGCTTAATAGATATTGAAATCTATACCGCCTACTTGTTATGTACGGCTAACTTTGTTCGACCAACCTCTCTAATCATCACGATCATATCGCAATCACGCATCTCTTCCCTTTTAACATAGTCTCTCACCTTTGCGCGATTATTTATTTTTATTTCGATTAAAAGAAGATCAGCCAAGAAAGGCGGCGTACCTTGCGAAATTTCAGCTTTCGCGATTGACTCGTTTATTTTCGGCGAAGAATAATAATTGACTCGAAGATTAAAAGTTAAGTAAGTAAAATTCCTTCGATCCCGATTTATCCACGGCTTACAATTTAACAAAGATTTTACGAACGAATCCGTATCGATATTTCGATTAAAAAGGAGAAATGGTGGAACGATCGGAAACGGAGCGCGAGGGAAGGTGGGAATTTCGCGTTGAATCCAGGCTGAGAGAGGCGGCCGCTATCGATCCAAGGGTGAAAGCATCGTAAGAGCGGGCTAAATCTTTGCGGTTCCAGCAGCAGGTAGGTAGGTATACGGAGAACGAATTCGTTTAAGCCAGCTGGTCTACTCGGGATGCCGCGTAGCTTTCCTAGCTTTGCCGAAGAGAAATCCGGTTGGTGCGATACGCTAGTCGGGATTTGCATATTTCACAAGCTGTAAAACCCGAAGCGAGAAACTGACCGAAAAGAGCAGAGTCGAGGCGTTGAACGAATATCGAGAGATTTGAAATTTGATCGAGGAAAACGATAATCGGTTTCTCTTCGCTCGTTCGTTCGATGGGACGTAGCGTAAAACGGGGGTGTAGCTGCCATGGGCAAAAAAAAAAAAAACTTTGATCGGAAAGGAGCGCGTAACCTCGAACCACCACCACCACCACCACGAGCCACCGAACCGCTCTATCGAGGGAAGGATGGAATGCAAATGGTCCAAAAGGCTGTCTAAAAATACGAGAAATCCCGGCCGAGTGGTATCGATCTTTCGAAACAGCCTTGATTCCGTCTATCCGTGATTCATCGCCTCGGATGCAATAGCTAGAACCGTATTATCTTCGAGGTCGCGCAAAGTCTGCGTGACTCCAACTTTCGTTTTACTGGCCGGGTTTACGGGTCGGTCGGGATATTTTCTGGCTACCAGGCTGGCGAAAATCTACTCCCTCCTCGAAATAGCGCGAGCTCGTGGCCTTTGCGATCGGCCACGTCATCGGACCACCTACCGACAGGAGGAGATCTTATCGTCCCGTCGACGAGACGATCGAAATCGCCCCGTCTACGCGCCGCTTTCCACCAGAGCTTCCTCCTCTCCGACCTTTCGCGTCTCCTTCGTACACCGATTCGTCCATTCTTGCTCGAATAAAACCGAGAGAACGGGCCGCGTAGAATGCGCTGATCGAGAACGCGAGATACCGGCCGGTCGTTTCTAAATCTACCACGTTGGGTCACGGACCAATTTCCATTACGTAATCCCTCGCCGATCGACCAGCGACTCGTTCTTTTCAACTTTACCTTGCCTTCTTCCACTTTCGAGAAACCGAGCGTCGGATGCGTGATACAAAAAATTAAAAATCCTTCCTTGGATTCGTCGAAACGGAGAAACGGGGAGATTTTTGGAGCGGTCACGTTTCCAGCTTCCAACAAACGTTGAAACCGCGATCTATCGTCCGACTAATGGTCGTTTGCGAAGGAAAGTCGTTTGGCAAATTGCTTTCGCGCGGTTAAAATTATCGATCGCGACACAGATTTTAAGCAAACGCGTGTTTCCGCACGATACGGCGAAAATTCGTTTTCGGCGAGTTGACGAGATTGTTGCTCGAATCGTTGTTAATCGTCGAAAACGTAAACTCGTGATTTTCTGCGCCTTTTCCCGCCGATAATCCGCATCGTGGAAGAAACGCCGGGTAAAAAAGGATCACCCAACCTTCCGTGGCATTCGGTGTTCCGGGTCAACGAACACCACTCGTTAAAACGGCGTTTCTTTTCGCTGTCTAATTTTATCCACGTCTCTCGACTTAGCGCTCGATTGATAACAAGTTTCGCCGACAAACGCGAGAGCAATGGGTTTTTTCGTCAATTTTCGAACGCGCGGAATAACACGAACGGTTTTTTCACCTTACCAAGTATTCACGTTGTTTCGAAAAGAAAAAAAGAAAAAGAGGAGGGGGGGAGAGAGGTTTGTAACGTGACGAGAAATTTTACGCGCCACTTTTTAAATGAATAACAGGAACAGTCCCGAAAAGTAGGTTAATAAAAGAAACAAAATCGAGGCGGATCGACCAAAAAGAGAAAATAAGAGAGCGCTAGTCCGACGATCGATAGTCCTGTTCATCCTAATTTTTCACGCGCGTATTTCTACCGCTTCTCAATTTTTAACCAATAACGAATCGTTCATAAGTCGAATTTATGCTATCAAAATGCGAGAAATTCGTTGAAATTAATAAAAAAATTGAACTCGTCGATCTGATCTTCAACGAGATATCTCTGTATTTATATTTTATAAATATTCGCTTAATCGCAGTTGTTTTCACGGTTTAAAAAGTCGGAAACGTACGAAAATGACAGAGTTTGATGTATTTATTCATACGTCGATATTTATTTCAAATCGAACTTTCAATACTTTCGACGAGAGATATTCTAATCGAAGATAGACCGAAATTCCATAAATTTTCACAAATTTCTCCATCCGGGAATCATCGTACACGATGCATCGTGACACGGTTTACCCAAAACTTTGAAAATAAAATAATCCGCCTATATCTCTTCGTCAAACTAGATTTGCGGACGCACGTCAATCGTATATTTCGTTCATTTTACGTATCTTTGACCCTTTTCGAGAAACGTAACTTATATATATATATCTATAAGAAAAAAAAATTGCGATCATCGAAAAACAAGTATCAACGAGATACATAAGGAAACGTTTAATATGAAAATTTAAAACGATAAACTATAAGAATAATAACCGAAAACGAAATGATAGGAAAATAATATACATTTGAATCGCTTTCGTAAAACGATTGGGAAGCGACGCGTAATTAAAACAAATTGGATTAAACGAGAACACGATCCTTTGGAGCATGGGAAATCTAATTATAAAATAGCGCGAATAGGGACGGGAAACAATTAATGGCGTTGGCGACAATGTTTACGCTGGATTGTCCCGATCTGTGAGATTCGAGCGGAAGAGTGCCCTGACGAATTTCCGGCTAGACGACGCAATCTCGTCGATGCAAAATCGGATTAACTCCGGGCTTGTACGGAAATACTGAGAATCGAACGGTAATATCGAATTATCCGGAGAGGTGTCTGCCTCGCGCTGAATTCGCGTTAAGATCCGTAATCGCCGCTTCATCCCTCCGCCGATAATTTCATTTCATCACTTTCCATCCTTTCTTCCTTTTCTTTTTTCTTTGCGGTTTTCGCGAGTGGGATGAAAAGACTCATAATATCGCGAAATAAGGATCGAAGGAAAATAAAAATGGAACGCGGTCGGATCCTCGTAATGGATAGAAACGAGATCATCGACGTCTCAAGATCCTCCAAGATTTTCAAGATAATACATTGAAATCTGGGAATAGGAATATCTGCGATGTATGCATCTCGTCAGAAACGATTTTAAAAATGTATTTTGTACTATTTTCTCAAGAATCGGTGAAAATTCTTCTGCGAGTGATTAAACGGGACAATTCGTGAATTATTCGTCGAGTAAGAAAAATTATTTATATCGAAATCGACGAAAAATTTATTCAGTTTTAAATCGAGTATCGCATAAAAAGTGTGTACATCGTAATTTAATTAAACGGATTAAAACGATTTTATCAAGGTAAAATAATTAGTCATTGAGCAGTTGGAGCGTGAGTAGATATACAATACGTAGTGATTAAACTTGTTTCATATCGCCTCAATTACCTGTTTAATTACGTCGTAAATATATCATACTAATAAAGTACATAAGACGCCATATAATGTCGCTTAATAAAGTTAAGTAAGATTATAAAATCTCTTGGAAGCGAATACGTGTTTCGTCCGATTAGGAATTCATTGGTAAACGAAATTGATCGCTTTCTTTAAAAAAAAATTTTAATATCGCGAGAACACATCGGAATAAAGTATATAAAAGTTATAAAATATTTTTCAATCGAATCGTAAAATACGATTTAATTCTACAAATACCTTAATTTTAAAACGACACTACCCCATGAATATTAATATTTAACGTAGAATAAACGCTGCGATATTTCGTTAAATGTATACCGTTTCGTACACAGAATATGAAATGAATTAATTACACGATTAAAATTTTGTCGATAAAAACAAGTTGAAAAGTACTATCACTTGGTAGTAACGCACGAGTATCAATTTTATATCTGCCTTTATAAAATTCCAACTAAACTAAAATTGTTATAAAATATCGTTCGAGCTAATTTTTTATCTTTTAAGTTAATTTAAATTTAATGCTATCGTGTCGCTCAAACGCACCTTTTAATAGTAAAAACATTATTTGCAAAACCTCTATAGTCTGTTTTGAATTAATCAAAAATAATTTTCAATAAATAGGCGAAATATAATAATCGATTCATATTCAAAATCCTCGCATATATATATATTTACATTTCCCATATCGAGTAAATTAGCATCAAGATTACTTTTGTCTTATTTCATGATAAGCAATACCTGTACGCGCGCGATCGAATCAACAATCGAAAGAAAGGAGGAGATCGATGGTGTTGACCGACCGTGCGAATCAAGCAATTCCAAAATGCGCGGAAGGAAGCGGAGAACATTAATGGAAAAAGAAAATTGAATTCGGCAGGTGTCGCGGCACAATTTGAAATCCTCGGGGAGAATCTCGATACCTGTAGTAAGAGAAATAACAATAACAACGGGATCGTGGCGGTATAGACGGGGGTAACCGAGGAGAAAGTCAGCTGGGAATTTCTAGGATTAAGAGCCGTGTCGTGTTGTTGGCCGTACCTACGGGGGCCGCATTTATTGGCCGGCGGCAAAGCGTTCCTGTGTATCGTGACAAGATATACGTAGCCCGTGCCGCTCACTTATTGCCTTTCGCCGCGAGGCCGCCTTTTATCATGCACTTAGCCGCGGCCACGATCTCGGTGAAAAGATAATATATATAAGCGGCACGTCGTGAATAAAAGTCGAATAAAACGCACCGAGTATTCGAAACGAAAATATCGAGTCACCTTGTGCGCGTCTTTGTGTAAAAGTGACTTTAATAATTAAGCACGGGGGAAATAATGGAAATAACGGATAGAATTGTTTACGAGTTATATTCCGATATATTTCGTGTTCTCTCTGGATTTTGTTTACGTTTCGAATAGTTAAGTCGGTATAAACGAAATTATAAGGCACGAACGTATTTTGCGATTTTACAGGAAAAGAAAAAAAAGGAAAAGATAGGTTTCGTTTGGTAACGAACCGAGAAAATCTTTTGATATGGATCCGCGAAACGAAGTACCGATCATTGATCAATTTTTTTGCCCCCCTCCTCCACTTTTGAATCGAAAAGAAGAGGAGAAAAGTGGTCTCGTCCGAACCCAATAAATTCTACGTCGGTTACGAAAAAAAAAAAAAAGAAAAAAGAAAAGAGAAAAGAAAAAAAAGTCGCGTTATAAGCTCCATTCAATTCAATGCTTTTAACATAAATTGTGGCAGATTGATCGGTCCATCGTTTTTTCGGTCGTGACCATAAACGTAACGGACGAGCCTCTGGCACGATAAAAAGAAATCGCGGAGTTCGACGTTTTTTTGTCCGAATATCCAACGACGCGAGATATCATTGCGACCCGTTCGTAAATCGTAACGTAACGCGCGATAAATATTGTATATCGTGAGAGCGGGCAATCGCGCGTGATGACAATGAAGAGAGAGAGAGAGAGAGAGAGAGAAAGAGGGTATCGATGTCGCTCGTGCTTTCATATTTTCCCATTAATTACAAGCCAGCGTCGCGCGACGATAGATTAAATGCACGTCGCAGTAGCTAATGTCAATCGTAAGTTACCCACTCGTTCCCCTTGCTTCCGTCACCTTTCGTTACCTATCTACTGAAATTTGTCGCGTATCTGTTGAATGTTCGAATCGATATATACACTCCCTAAGATTTCTTGCGACGATAATCTTCCTTTCGATGAATGGACGTAATTTAAAAATAGATAGATGGAGTATCTCGCGTCTTTCTTTCATCCCATCGATCGAAATACGAATTCGTTTTATCCTTGGTCGCGCGTATCTCGACTCGTTCGTTTTCAACGCGTTAGTAATAGTTGGCTTATTAATTACGCGGTCGACTCGATTCCAAGGCGAGATATTTCTTTCGGTTCGGTTGGCGCGCGGAGGGGAGGGGTGAAATTTCACCTCGGTTCGTCGCACAAACTCTAATTATCATCGCCGTGGATCTCCCTCGTTTCCTCTCTATTTTATACTTTACGCAATTAAGCGATACGCGTGCTAATGTACGCTTTCCGGCTACCTTCCAGGCTTTTTCATTTTCACGCCGATATCGCGCGGCCTTTAAGTATCGCGCAAGTTGCAAAGATTGCTAAATCGATCGTGTTGGACGTACTTTTTCTTCTTTTCTTCCTCCCTAATGGCACATACAAATATTCTTCGATTTTTCGTGCAAACGCGAATGAATAATAATTTGTACGTTTTAACGTGTTTTTTATGTTCCTTTTTTCTTTTTTCTTTTTTTTTTTT
>NW_006263376.1:657752-691167 GCF_000469605.1 Apis dorsata
ACGACGCGAATAGATCGCCAATTTCGATAGAAAGCGAATATTTTGGCAAAGGTCTTGTCATACCTAGCTATAATGAGTTTTTATTAGCTAATAAAAAGAAACGCGATACTACTCGTTCTCTTTCTCGAAATTCTTATTCCTTCCTCGAATTTAACGTTAAATCCGAAAATTTCGTCCTTCGTGATGATCCTATCATTGCTTGTTTCCTTTCTCCCCTCCCCCTCGCGTATGTACGCGATAACTCGTTCCTTGATAATTAGAACTCGTTACGACACAGTAGGGAGAAATTTTACGGTTGATTTAAAAAGAGGGTTGGACCGAAACTTCTGCCTCGTTTCGCTGCGCATTTTCTCCGTCATTAGGTAACCATTCTTTCCGGCCGAGCCAACAACCGGGATATGCAGATAAAATATGAACGAGGGACGATCGCATCGGGTTACGATTCTTTATCCCGTTCCCTTCGAAAACTTCTCCTCTTTTTTCCACGAGCTTTTCCGGAGCCGACCTCGATCCGGCAAGGTCTTCTCTTTCGAACAAATAAATCCAAAGTGGGACAATTTATCGCCGCCTCAATCTTTAAGCCTCGCCCAACCACCGAAACGTGAATTTTTTAATAACAACGGCACGAAGAAACTTGTAACACGACGTTGACGCGTCGGAGCTACGATTTCCCTTCCTATCTTTGTCCAACAAATTTTTCCACGAAAAATACTTGCCACGGATAGTGGAACGAGCAGCCGAATGGAAGAGAAACTTCTACGCCGAGATTTTTCACCGCGTGTCCACGACATGATGTTTAAGATCGAACGTTAAATTTCGAACGAATACCTGGCGCTTTCGTAACGAATTCAGTAGGCTGTTCTGCAGCCAATTTTATTTAGAGAGATACCAATCGTTCCGACGCGATAACGACTCGCTACTTTCCATTTAAATCCATAAATTTTCTTCGCTAGAGGGATACGTATTTTCTTGGTTTCGAGTATTTAAGTTCATCGTATAAACGCTTCTCTCGTTTCGAACTTTTGAATGACTCGAGATTAATCAAAAACAAGCGTACGAATCATCGAGCACGAATAGAAAGAAACTTGTCCCACTTTGAACAAATTTCGATTCATCGATCGACGTTTCATCAAAGTTTCAAGAATTTCCGATAAAAGTAGTCGAGGTTTAATAACACCGACGATATTGCGAAAATTAAATACAACGATACTTTTTCGAGCGTTACAATTTTTCTTTTCTTTTCTTTTTTTACCGAAAGTGTTTTAATATCCGATTATCCTTGCCAAGGCAGGAATTTTTAAATCCAAACTACTGGCACAATTACCAACACGTGCCAAGCTAATAAGCGACAGGTTGACCCGCAACTATATACGTCTCGCTCGAGTTATCTCGTTCTCGAAACCTCCCAATGGAGTAACAAGCTGTAATTTACGCTCACCTTTTCCAAGCGAGACCGCTCGTATATATAAACCGTCGTTGGATCACGAACGGGAGATGGGAGAGCAGGCTGGTGGGAGAAAAGAAGAAGAAGAGGAAATAATGGATGGACGGAAAGAAGTTGACCGTTACGTTTAGACAATTTGGGCAAAGTTAAGCAAGGCGTGGAAAATGAACGAGTTTGGAGGAACCTTTTGCCCCATACGTTTGGCACGTGACCAATGGTATAACGACTGTCAACGGGGTTGCGCCAACGGGTCATATCCGAATTATACGTTACGTCGCAACGAACGCAGACGATCCAAGGCTGGTCGGTGCCAAGAGATTACAGCGGGCAGACAGCGGGGCTCGTATGCGCGAAAACATCGAGCTAAACGCTCCAGGGATAAAAGTGAACGCGCGTTGATCTCATCGGATGGCTAATCGACGCGGAAAAATACGCTCCAACGCTTTTTCGTTGTATTCATCGAAATCGAAATCGATATCGGTGAAATTTTTATAATCGTTCCAGAAACGAATCGAACGGACGGAAGGCGAGGGTGGAAAAGATTTAGAAAGGAATTTCGCCGAGTTTTTAAAAAACGCGAATGGATTTTCACCGAGCGTATAAAGGGTGGAGACAAAAGGAGGGAAAATGAAAGAAACGTAGCTCGAAAAGGCTTTGCGGCAACAACCACGGAACCACGCGTGGTTTTTGTCCGTTCAGGGCCATTATAATTAATCCCCGAACGGTGGTGAACAGCTCGCGATAAAGGACGAATTTTTGCAAGAATGTTTAGCATTTGATTCTTACCAACAGCGCGGAAGAGTAAATGAGACCCTGGAGAAACGTTTCTCGTCTTGCTACTCGCTCGAAACGAGTAATTCTCGTCCGAATTTTAACTTATAATTCGGAATCTTTTCTTTTCTTCTTCTCCTCCTCCATTTTTCCATCGTCTTTCTACTCGAAGGTAAGGCCTACCGAAACGTAACGCAAGTCGAGAAGGAAAGCTTTTGATTCGATTATTCTTAGTCAACTTTAACAAGTTACGCTAATTTCAAATAGATTCGAGTTTAGATTCTTGTAACAGAAATAGGAATTAATTGGTACAACGGGCATTAATAGGTTCGCGTCACGCACGAATTATCATTCTTTATCGAAGTGGTGCAGATTATTTATTTCGCGAATTATTTAAATTACGTAAACAAAGTGCAGCGTGTAAAATTTGTAGATAAATCGTTGTTGAACGGACCCATTCCCAAGGTTGTTCCTTCGTATACCATTAATTTTAATCCGGCGTACACGTTCGGGTATAACTTCGATCGAGATTACATCTATCAAATAATCTAAAAATACGTACTCGAGGAGGCCTTGAGTATTCCAAGAGAGATTTCAGACCAAGATTCGCTTTATCGAGGGATAACGAAGTTAGTTTTTATAAAACTTGTCGTGAAAAATACCATTATTAGAAGGAAAAGTAGCGCGTGTAATAATATCGTTCGTTATCGTTGCTTAAAAAATGATGGCCAGTTTCTTTCGCTCTTTAGAGTAATGAGAATAAATTTTCGAAATCTAAAAAAATATATCTAAAAATTTCGTACACATTTCTCCCAAATAAGATCTAATTTCCTTTCATTCGATCATTCTCTCGTTCGAAAAATTGTTTGCCCTACGATAAGATAATTCAACTCTCGATCGAAAAAACTTTTTTCAAGTTCATCGACGCGAAGGGATTATCGAGGCCTTTTAGCTTTTTAATATTAAAAAGAATTCGATCGCGAGGGAGGATTTTCACGGAAATTAAACAAAGAGGAGCAGAGCGCGGTGAAGAATCGAGAGATATCGATGGAAGAAAAGAACGAAGAATAAACGCGATTCTCTATGCCGGAGATGCGGAAGGATCTCATTTTCCTAGGCTTTCGAAAGAATTTGTCTTTCCTCTCATCGCACGATTTCCGATTTCTTTCGCTTTCCTTTAACCTCCACTTCCTCGCTGCTTCACTTTTCGTAACGATATTCCATCATTGTTTTATCCTCGATTAATTCAAAATAGATCGTTAAGATAAGCGAAAATCTTCGTTCTCGCGGTAAGAGAGTTTGAAGGTTTATCCGCTGCTCGAAACTTCTTATCAACTTAGGCTTTCCCCGACGAAACGTAAGAAAGGAAGGAAGGAAGGTTGCAAATTCTTGGCGTGAAAGCGCGTCCTTGTTTTTCACCTCGAAAAAAAAAAAATCTGCATTTCCAGCGATCGTTAACGAAGGTTGGAACGCCGGCCTAAATGCATACGATAAGACACGCTGTGTGCGAATTGGACGCGCACAAACGGGCGGACAATTAAGTCTGCGGTTGGTATGCGCATGTTAGACAAGCCCAGCACACGTACAAATATAGAGACTCCCTTCCCCATTACTCGCCCGCCCACCACCGCTTTAACGCTTTATGGCCGTTTACGTTCGACCCACAATGGAACAAGGAGAAATCAAAGAAGCTTCTTTCCAAAAATTCCATTCTCCGAGCTGGACAGATCGTGTATCGTCCGGATAATTGCAAACATAATATAATCGTATGCCTTTTAGGGCGGCTTTGGTGGGATTTAGAAGAAATCAAACTTCCATATTTTAATTAAATAGGATTTGCTATTTCTTTCGATTTGACATTCCGTTTGGACGTTTGGGAGTTTCTTACGTTCGAAGCAATCTTTTTTTCGAATAATTTTTCCAAATTCTGCTTCTTTACATTCTTTACGTAATATTATTATGTTCTATACGTAAAGAAATTTGATTAATTAAATGTACAGTCCTGTTTACTCGTGAAACTTGCGATCTGACCAGAAAGCAAAGAATCTCGTGCAGCTTAAATTCGATTAATTTAAGCTTCTAATTAAGATATTTAAGCGCGAGAATTTAATGGAGAGGCTTGAGATTCAAAGGATCAAAGACCTAAAGTTGTTCTAAACAACTTTCGAAAGTAACTCGATATCGAGTGCCGAATTATCCTATGTTTATAACACGCATACTTTTATCAATTCTAGCTTTCCAACCTAAGCGACGGTGTAAATTGAACGAGAATTATTCGTTTTCGGAATCTTCGAAGCGATATTTGAAAAACGTGCGCAAAGAGAGGGAAAAATTGATGAAAACTTAGATAAAGATGTTAGAAAGATGGACGACGAAAGGAAAAGGGGAGAATGAATCGACGAAGCGAAAGGAAAGCGCCCTTCCCTCCACGGGACGGAAGGGAAAGGACGAAAAAAAAAAGCGAAAAGCGGATCTAAAGACCGAAGGAAAAATTGGAGCGCTCCAATTCCGAGCGAAGCACTCGCACGATGGCCCAATTGCGAGACGTCACACGGATGCGCTCGTGCGAGGGTAGCAAAGTCTCGCGTAAATCACCACACCCTGTTATGACGTCACATGATTTACCCTGACCCGTGGAACGTAAACCGAGCCTGTAAAGCGGACGAGAAGGCAACGGTGTCGGACGATTCGTCGAGTCACGAAACAACGGCGGCAGCGCTGAATTAGCATATAGGACACTGAAAGCCGCGTTGAAAATCTTGGAAAAATATGGAGTCGATTCACGAGTTAATGGAAGAAATAAAGGGAGACGAAGAAGGAGAATGGCGTATCGAAGAGAGGCCGAGTTGGTCTGGCGCGGATTGTCGGTAAGCATTGTCGTCGAGGCCGAGGGATCGAAGGGATCGAAGGGTGGAACGTCGGCAGAGCCATCACGTACTTCGCTGGTTAATCCAATCCGAAAGCTGTCCAACCATCTCCCCGTATCCACTGTAAACGAATAGAGAACGGTAGTTCGTGTCCAGGGAAATGCCAGTCTTAAGGGGATTCGATCTGGTAAATCTTCGCGCTTAGAGCTCGATTCATCTTCGTACACAGGAGTCGACCGAGAATTTTTTAACTAAACTGAATGTTGAACCTTCATGCATCGTGTTTACGCTGCGAGAAAGGGGAAAAAAAAGAAATAAATCGAATAAATATTTCCAATCGAAGAAAGTTTTATCGATTCTCTTCCCTCTCATTTTTTCTTCTATATCATGTCTTTTTCGCTTTACACCTTAATTTATCGTGAAAGAAGATAATCGAGCGATAGATCCGCATCAATATTTGATATGCGGAACATCGTCACGTGCACGCAATGGTTATCGCTATCTAACCAAGGTGGATGGAAACAAGAACTGCATTAATCAACGCCACCGTAGTTTATTTAGGATGTTCGATTCCATTCTCGCGTAGTGAATGAAAGTCGTATTACGATTTCATAGTAGGCCGACTTTTAATTGACGTTCAATTTGCCGAGACACTTACAATTAGAGAACTGTGTCCGTCACTCTCCGCGATTGGCATTAATCCTCGTTTAAATACATCGATAAACATCGCGCTCCTCGTATTCTGTTATTCCACATTCTTCTTTCCCCTCTTTGCGTCACGTTATTTTAATTCGATGCATTTGTTTTATTTACCGTGTCGAGAAACTGAATCTTGATAACGAACCATTACGAAAATATCTTGACAAACGTATATCTCGTTGATAAACGAAAATTAAACCGAGGATAAACGAAAAACGGCAAAAACGAAATATTTAAATATTTAAATATTCTGTTACAACGTAACAGAGAATGTCGAATAAAATATATTACGTATTTAAAAATTATCTCAAATATACGTAAGTTATCTTCGCTTGAAGTAATTTAGATTTTTTATTTAATCGAAACTGTAGAAAAAAAAATATATGAAAAATTATAACAATACTGTGAAAAGAATTAACAATTCAATATCGAATAAAAAGTCTTATATCGAAAAGAAAACATAAACTGGTTAAGGTTGCGCGCGTCAAATTAGTAGAAACATGCAGAAATTCCCCTGTCCCTGTCTGTGAGAATTTAACGGGGCCGAGAGTAATTGAAATCAGTTACACTTAACGTTATTGGATTACACTTAACTGTAATTCGCGCACATTTGGTGAACGTATTCGAGGCCGAAATATTGTGGGGAACAGAGATGAAATTACGAAAAACCTTGTCGTCACGCGAGCAGCGTTACAGTTGCTACACAAATATTACTTTCACGGATCGAAATTTACATACACCTACGAGACAGCGAATCGATCGAAGTGAATACGTTGGGATTTACATCAGTAGATCAAATTTATTCGCCCAAGCTTAACTTCTTCGCGTCATTTTTCCAATTCGTTCGATTCTTCGTTCTAGTTTTTCAGAATTTACGGCGTTGAGATATTTTTTCTTAGGCGATGATGTCAAGCTTTGACCGCGCGTGCATCGATCCGCATTATTTATATTTCTTTTGCTTTCGAAAAGAAAAAAAAACTCGTAGTAATTTTTCTAATTTATCCATTTGGATTGGAACGCTTGGTTTGGAAAAATCGAAGGACACATGGAGTAAATAACGAGTAATAATACGAAAGAATTTGCGTTTCAACGAGACATTAACGTTTCGTTGACACACCCTTCCCTTTAATTTACGAGGGAGTCGAGTGAATAATTAAACGCAATAGGACTTACATTACGCCGATAACCGGTTAGAGCAGTCACAGGCTAGCTATGGTTATACAATGTTCGTGGTAATGAAATTGCTCGCATACGCAATTTACGATTGCGACAATATTACCTCGTTGTCTCGTTTTATTCAACCAACCAATAGATTCCGTTTTCTCACATTTTTTTCGATCAAATAGAAAAGCATGCAAATTTGACGAATTTAAATTTTTTTTAATTCTAATTGTTTTCTTTTTTTTTTTTTTCGTTTCAACCGGATTATTAAATTTTCCAACAATCTACTATCACAATTCGTGATGGTAGTAGTCCAACGGAAAACGAAGCGATATTGTTTTAGGTCAAGGTAGCATTCCCCCCTCCGAACGAGAGCTATGGCGGAATTTCATCGGTAAAAAAACAGAGACTCTGATGGAAGCGGATAAAACAAGATCCTTTAAATCGAACTGGCTAATAATCCAATTTCTGATATGCCGTTCCCAATCATGTTCCCAATTTGTCAACTTTTCTCTAACCCGTTCCCTCCTATCGTTCACTTCGTCATATTTTTTTTTTTTTTTTTTTTTCACTTTTCCCAAACTCTCATTTTTCACGAGTCAAATATCAATCGACGATAACAGGGTTCGTACATCGCGTTGTATCCATCCGCGAGCGATAGATCGAACGCGCCATATTTGATACATCGATTCGCATCCGATATACTCTCGCATCCAATATTCTTTGGAACCGAGCAAAATTTTGAAATCGCGTTAAGATAGGGCAAAGCGATAGCATCCGTTGTACAGAAGCGATAGGATACGAATTCTAAGCACAGGGTTGTGAAAAGTGGCGTGAAATTATTTAGCTGGTGTTGTCTCACGCACGAGACACTCGACGAGCTTGACGAGCCCAGCCGGGCAACAAGTGTTCCTCGCTTTGTAAAGGCGTACCTTGCATGAACGAAGATTTCACCTTTTCCAGGCTCTCTCTCACTCTCGGTCGCTTCTCTACCGATCGATCGTGCTCACCCCGAGAACGATTGATGCGAACCGACCGCGACTCACCGGTTTTATGTTCCTTCATAAAAATGTTTTGTCGCCCGTGTACTCGTTCGATTGTCTGGCCAACGCACGCGGGATTCTCGCGATATTAAACGCGATATTCAACAAGTCCCGGTTGTCAACCGAATCACTGGACCTTTATCGAGAGACTTCCTCCGTGTTCGCGTTAAACTTGGAAAATGTTTCCACAATAATAATAAATTTTTTTTTTCTTCTCTTTCATTTTATTGATTCGCTTTTCATTTTGATGAAAAAGGAAAGAAAATGAAATGAAATTCAACAAACGAGTAAATATATAATATGGAAAATAAATGACAATTTTTTTATCAACGTGTTTATTCATCTCGTTATTCTTAAAGTAAGTTCGATATAGATTAGAATATTTTATTATAGTTTTTAAATAATTTTTTTAGTTATTTTTTTTTCGCGCAATTAGAAAACGAATAACGACGTCGCGTTAAGTATGTTATCCCATGTTGAAATTATGTAACGCGTGTAACCAAATTGTCGCGGTTAACTCGATAGGCTACGTAATCCATTTATTTTCTCAACCAAAGTCCTAAACTAAACACACGATCGAGTGACAAATCGGATAATGGCGGCGTACGAAATATTGAAGGAAGGAGTTGTTTGAAACTAACATATATTATTTTTCTTTATATTTGTCGTTAAATTTTAAAAATGCGTCATAGAACTTTCAAGAATATATATATTGAACGCAATCTTCAGAGAGAAAGAAATATAGAAAAAAAAAACAACGTGAAATTAGAGAATGAACATTCTATATTTTTGCTTTTTAACAACAAAACACATTTTACGATATATTTTGTACATACATTCTACGTTTATTAGAATTTTTCAAGTAAAATTAATTGGTAAAGATAATTCGATTTATCGACTTTATCTTTTACGTGATACGAGAAAAAAAGGAACTCGCTTAATGAACACGCGAGAAAAAGCCGATAGAGACAGATAAAAAAAGGTGGGAAAAACTTGAGCTTTTTCTCGAGTAAAAAAAGAACATTCGTCGTGCTCGATTTGTTATAATCGCGCGAATTTCCGAGCAATTTATTGGAAAAAAGCGATAAGAGAAAAATCCATGAAAGTTATCTTTAACATCGATATATCGAGTTTAACTAACATTTACAGTTTTATTCATTATTTACTCGTGTCGAAAGCTTTCCGCTTTATATTGACCGATCGATTATTCAAAAACGTCACTTTCCACTTCCAATCGTATTTCGTTGGAAGGATCAAGTCGGAGCAACCAGTTTGCCTTATCGTAAGTCCCTTAACCTCGTCTAGTCTCGTCACGTTTCCCTCTAGGGGAATTTCTCCTAGCTCTACGCAATATCCCGAAACCGCATTACCGATAAATCCAGACACTGGTAATGATGATAAAGCGTATATATATACTCAACTTTCCTGTATTTTAATACGATAGAGAATAGGGTTTACGCTTCGTTCAATTCGCGAATCACTGATTCTTCACTTTTTATCCGCGAGTTGATATTTGACTCGATATGAACGACGATTTGAACGAATTGAAACGTAATAACGCTATTTTGTCTCAATTTTCCCGATTCGTCATCCGGTATATCGCTAACTTTCGATTCAATTTGATTTGAAAAATTGCCAATAAATCGCTCGTGCAAATTTACTAGTTGCCGAAACACGTCTTCCGAAAGTAAACCGATCCAACTTTTATTTTCCTATCGAATATTCGTTTCCTTCCTTCGCGCGTTTCACCTTGCCACAAAATTCCTAAACTTTAAGCTCCAGCGATAAAATCAGGCGAAAATACAAGGCCGCTCGAAGCAACGAAATCGGTAGTACACGATTTCGAGATACCCAGGTCGCATAACAATGCCGAAGTAGTAGACATGGGCACGAGGATGACCGATTGAAAAGCTATGGCTACTGTGTACACTGCGAGCCGTGCGCTCGCGCGTCTACGTCTCTCGTAACTGTGCACGGTATGCGGATGGCGCGAGCGCCGTACGAGCAGGGCTATCGACCCTTTCTACTTCCAGCCAGAAGCCACGCGGTCTACTTCGCTATGGGCCAACTCGCCTATCCACGAGTACGCACCAGATGCTCCACCGCTATTGCGTAACCCGTTCCACCAAATTTCCCATTTCATTTATCTATTTTCCCCGTTCGAGTCGTATCGAAATAAGTAAGCGAAAAAGTATACGATCGTTTTTAGGACATCTCGCGTTTTTGTAACGAAGCCAACACCATCGAGCACCGGCTGCTCTTCCATGGAAAAAAAATTGAAATTCGTTTCGTTTCGCGATGATCTCGACGAATGATACAATGTGCCGTGTGACGTTAACTTTGCTCCCCTAAAAGGGGACATTTGACCTAGAGAGTTCGTTTCCGCCCGTTGTCCACATTCGCGAAATCATTTTACCGTAGTTGAGCTACTTTGACGTGGAAAATTTAACTTGGATAAATATGAATCGTACGTGACGTTTAAACGAAAATTTGAGTTTTATTCAACATTTTTTTTCTAAAGAAAGAATTACGAAAGAAAAAGAAGAAAATTCGACATTGCCGTCGAAATCTGAGATCAGCAATGATCGAAATGTATCTTATGCCGCGTAAATTCGTAAAAAGACTTGATTTTTAGGTTATCGTCTACGCTCGCTATTCCTAATAGTTTCGTCGTATCATTTTGCATCCTATGCGGTTTCTTTTGCTTAGAAATTTTCAACCTTGCTATCTCAAAACCTATTCCGTTTTTTTCGTATTTAAAATGTATACCTATGTAACCTGATCTAAATATCCTTTATCCGATTTATATCAAACAATTATGATTGAATCGTACGATTGAAAAATGAAATAACTATTTACTTTCGTATCGTAATAAAATATTAAATTTCAACGTATAAAATAAAAATTATTTGCCGCGTCTACGAACGTCGAATACTTTTTTAAAAGTAATCCAACCTATTAACTGCAGGGGAAAAATAATAAAAATGAAATAAAATTGAAAGGATAATGTGAATTCGCACGCTCGTTGAAAATGAAAAAAAATTCAATCGACTTCGAATTTTACTTTTTATAAATACGTAACGCACACCTGCCGTTATACACGCAAAATAAAAATGATGGAAGGGAAATAGAATTTCTGAATCCAATTACAAATCGTGGCAGCAAACTTCGATGCGAGGAAGAAACGGAAAGACGGGAAAGTTATTCCCGTCACTGTGATATCGCATGTGATATACAAATATTTACGCTCGTTACCCACTTGTGGATTCAACATTGATCGCGTGAACTGTTGTAATTATTTGAAAAGCGAACGATATAAAATCCTCCGAGTTATCGTATTCGAGAGAAAAAATTCCTAATTTCTAAAAACTTGTTAAACGATTCCTTTCGTTAATGAACCGGTGATCAAACCCTTTCCCGAGATTAATTCGAGCAAAAAAAGTCGCAAAAGCCTTCAACCCCCGTCGACTAACTTTTAATCACTAATTATCTTTTAACGAGTAGATGAACCAAGAGGCCATCTTAAATTCGGTCTTCGAAATAACTCGAATCGTATGGCATCGTATTCGAGATTGGAGAGGATTAAAACAAGTCGGTAAATGTGAAATATGCAATTATTATTTATCCCTTTTAAACGAAAGATAATAAAATTATCGCGATAGATTATTAAATACTATTCGATATTATTTCGTTGAATATCTTTGTAACGAAAGCGAACACGTTTACAGAAAATTATTTGTTTCTTAATATTCGTGATATTGCACGTATTATTGGCAATTCAAAAGTATCGCAACAAAGAAAATAATTCCACTGGATAGAGAATAGTGGATACCGCAAAGTTCGTAAGCAACAGTGACATCTAATTAAAAGTTGTAGAAAGCGTAACAATTGATCGAGAAAAAGAACATCGGTGACTTCGACTATCAACAAACATTTTCTAATTAAAAACCAACATAAATCGTTTTTATCTTATTACGAACATACGCATTCGTAAACACGTTTAAGCGATTTAAACGATATTTATGAAATCCAGAAAATTGGAAAATTTGAAAAATTTTCTACGAGACTCCTTTCCTTTCCTCTCCAACGACGAAGCGCTTCATTCACGAAAAGGATTTTCTTTTTTTTTTTTAGAAAAACGAATTTATGAAGAGGAATAAGGATAAAAAGGAAAGATGGAAATACCGTTGGTTTTTAGAACATTAGACGTGGATAAATCATAGCAGAGCGCGGAACATGTGGACCGTATTATAAATTTCAGGATCTTAAAATTAGGTTACCGTGACAAGTAGCATATCATCGTACTCCTTTCTCGGATAATTTAACGCCTTGAACGTTCCGATTCGTCCCTCTCTAATACTCCGAACGTCGAGAAGATAAAAATTAACTCGTTAAATTTGGCTAATTGTCATTTTTCCCGATGCCAAAAATTCGAATTTATACGCGACGCAAATACGCATCCATTGTCTCGAAATTAACCCCTATTATGTTAATGAGCCCGCACAGAATGATTTATCAAACCCACAACAACGAAAATAAAGTCTGGTTATCCCTGATATATCGCGAATCGGACATCGAAACGATATTCCACCTACGATTTTACAAATGTCGGATGAATTTTATTTCTTAATGCTCATTGAATGATTCATCATGTGTACGGTATGTTCAAACGTCATAATTGTAACGTACATCGATAAAAGTGTTAACAAAAAGCATTATTGTTAAATATGTAAAAATTTTTTGTTAACTCGTATTATAACTCTGAGTTATACACAAAGTACATGATAACGCATCAAAGATGTATGAAAATGGTGGAAGATTAACAGCTCGTGGATCGATCTTCTGCGATCCAAACTTTTAAATATTTTTATAATAATGTAACTTTTAAATATAATATAATTTTGTCAGAAACGGAATTATGTAAGGACATATGTTCGCATCAGCAAAAAGTTTTGCTTGAACAATGATGTCGAAGAAAGGAAACGAAAAACAATAAGAAAAAGAAAAACCGTAAAAATTGCAATTCCAACATCCAGAATGCAAGCATGCGTGTCCTGGAAAAATGAAAGTGAAAATTCCGCTATTCAATGTTTTTCCCCCTCGAATCAATCGCATAAATATGCAGAAATAAACTAGCTCACGATTAAAATTCCATCTCTTTTCTTATAAACAAATATTTGAATGTCGATGCCGATTCATCGCGAGAATTTATATTCTTCCGTCCAAAACGGGTATAGAATCGGTCAACAAACCACGACGATTTAATCGTTTAATAATTAAACGATTTTCTCCGACTCGAGTCAAGATCATACACACGATCAAAAATCGTAGAAAGATTTTATACGAGAAACGAATGTTTATACGAATGTGAAAAGTAAAAGTAAACTGTAATTAATTAGATGTTTTTATCGCATTGAAGAAAGGAACAGATTACTTTATTCTATTTATTGTACGTCAAGTTTTATTAAAAAATTCTGAAAGATAAGACGGGAAACATGCATAGCGTCGGAATGTTCTCCTTTAAGCTATAAAAATTCCAAAACCGTCCAAGTAGCAACCAAGATGGAAGGGGTGAAAAGTGAAACAAAGGCTTCTGTCGTGCATTGTGATAACATCTTCTAAGACATAGGGAAAATATCGTGCAAACGCACCCTCTTTAACGCGACAAACTTTGCCCACGGTAGAGAAAAAAATTTCATTTGAATGAAGCTTCGAAGTTAAGCAAGATATATTCGAATATATGAAAATTGGATAGATCGTTACAACATTGATGAGTATCGTTGGTAAAGTAAAATAAAAACCTCGACCTATTTTATATCGTAAAAAAAAGAAATTAAACAGGGAAATATTAGGATTTTTGAATTATTTCAAAACAACAAATAAATAAGACAAAAAATGTATCGAATAATCGCGATTCGTATAATTATCGAGATATTGAATGAACTCGTATCGATTTACAAAAACGAAGAAAATGAGTATCGTTGGTAAAGTAAAATAAAAACCTCGACCTATTTTATATCGTAAAAAAAAGAAATTAAACAGGGAAATATTAGGATTTTTTGAATTATTTCAAAAGAACAAATAAATAAGACAAAAAATGTATCGAATAATTGCAATTCGTATAATTATCGAGATATTGAATGAACTCGTATCGATTTACAAAAACGAAGAAAATCATCAGAGCGTTTTAAATTTCTGAAAATTCGCGCGCTAAATTCGAATTGATTCACGGAAAATGGTCCCTTTCTCCGTTTCATACTATTTCGTTCCATTTAATTAGATTTCATCGACGCGTATTCTCGATAATGATGTATTTTCTACATAATCTCATTCTAATGTCTCGCAATTATTTAAACTCGAACGATCAATGTCGCGAACACGATTGTTCGTTAATTCACGATCCGATTTTCATCAAAAATCGCACCAACCTAATCTCTTCATCGGGTATTTACATTTTACGTTCGAGTAGATGAATATTTTAACAATACGTATACGATGTCGACAATGTCGTGAGATGAATTAAAATATAGGAAATTTTGTAAAGGCGTTATCGTTAAATTATATTGTCTTGAAAAAAATTTCGAATAAAAAAAAAGAAGAAGAAAAATCTTATATTTTTCTCTGTTCAGATAAAAATTTCGAGTACGCGATAAATATTTCAACTACGCGTACAATATGTTTAACCCATGCAAGAAAAAAATTGCAACAAAAATATAACTAAATGGTGGAACGATGCATGGACTAAAAGGGCAAAAAATTTTTGACATTTTGCCAACTCTTTGAGGAAGAAAAGTAAAAGTAATTAAACGAAACTAGTGTTTCGGTAGAAAAATACAATTCCCCTTCGGCGACTCCTTTTTCTCGACATCCGTAACAATTAAAACCGAACAAATTGAAACGAATAAATGAATCATTGTTTATTCGAATATTTACATTTGAAAGAAGGGTAACAATTTTCGGGGAGAAAGGAGATATTTCATAAAAGTATTTCATGAAAAATAATCGTGAAACGGGAAATCCAATAAAATGTTCATTCCGTTCGAAACGATATCAATTTTCATCTATCTCGTTAAAACGATACTTCTTATCATTGTTCGAATCGATTCTTTTCGAAAGACTTTCAAAAAACATCGAATACACGGATAAAAATGACGCGTCGAAAAAGAATAATTACACACGGTTGATAGAATACAATGAACATTGATGAGGATTAAAACGCTCGATAGAAAGTGCTAATCACGCTGTGCTTCGTCGAGCACGATATATAAGCCGGTGGAGACGTGCAATTCTAATGGAAACCAATTGTTTAGAAACAACATTACATTCTGTGAACAATAACGAAAATAACTGCGATCCGAGTGGCGCGTATATGCAAATGTCACGTGCAATAATTATTCGGTGGTAATTCCGTTGTGCAATATGTCGCCTGTATGTATGTGAGACATCGTTAACGGCCTTAGATCATCAATATCATTATATAACTGGAAATATTATCGCGAAACCTCGCAACTAGAATAGAAAAGAGGGAAAAAACGGTTATGGTGTTGTGGAAAGAAGTGTAAATATAAAAAAAACAACATAATTTCAAAATTTTGCAAATATGTGATGAAACAACGCGTATAAAAATATTGAGTTTGCAATTTCAAACTCGATGTTTTATATTTATTATATTCATTTCGTATTTATTCAACGAAAAGTTAAAGATTCAAAAATAATCAAATCATTAAATATATAAACTATAAAATATATAAATTATTTCAACGTATGAAAAAGTTTCAACGGATTGAAAATTTAATCAAACGAAGAGAGAAAAGTTGGCTTTGAGTTTTTCTTAAATTTTTATCCATACGTCATAAGACATCTATCATCTCAAAGTTAAAATTTTCTATATTTATATTTTTACGATTTTTTAATCAATCTTTGTTTAAATACTTTTTAAAATTTATTCTTCTCTCCTAATAATTAAAAATATTAGAGCTTAGTAGAGAAAAATGATAAGACGAATAAAACAAAATGTATAAATAATTTTGTATCTGTATATGAAAATAAATGAATTCACATATGTATTATATTCGACTTTGAACAAGTCGACTTTAGATTAAATTGACTTTATTTCATATCTCTGTTTCTGTAAAAACTCGATCGCGAATTGTGTCGTTCCTTCAAAAGTCCTAGTCGTTTGAACAAAACGACTTTATTCGAGAAAACAGAATTTCTACAAAGATTCATAACGTATACGGATAATGAAATCTGATGACTTTGAAGATAAGTTGCAAAGATCGCGTTAGCGATCTTTTGGAAAGAAGAATCGACATTTGTGTTATTACAAAATAAGAAACATTCTATATTTATTGTATAAAGTATCGTTCGTTCGTTTTTTTGGAAAAATATCCATTTTGAATTCTCTTCGAAGGATAAAAATAGGAAAACTCTTGTAAAATTCATGCAACGAAAAGACAAGGTAAACTTATGACACGGACACGTGTGTACACAAATAGGAGGCTTCGCGCCTAGGGGAAAAATGTCACAGGTTTTTAGTGTACACGCGAGAAAGGGTTGGAATAGCATCCGGAAAACGTTTATTAGCCGGATCACGATCTGCGGAACGAATAAGGGTAAAAATAAAAGCTCGCCTTTGCGGCCTATAATCTCGTTTAAAGCAAGGGTCGCTGACGAAAGCAAACATTACTTCCGCGCAAACGATGTTAACCGAGTAAACTGCGTTGTTTGTCCCATAATGGCGTTGCAACGATTAACAAATATCGTTCGATTGGTCGACCCACGGAACTTCTTTTAGACACGTCTACCTCCGAGCTTCGTTGTCCGTGGGACACGATACTGGATTCGATCCACGGGAATCCTCCCCTTGTTCGAGAAAAGAAAATCGTGTACTGACAAAAAGCGGAATATTACAAATGCGAATATATACTTTGCTATATCTCGAACCATATTATTATACTAAGGATTTAATGATGCGTTAATTCGAACTTTGATCACTCGTCGATTATAATTCTTTCTTGATTATTATTGTCTGTTGCATCTTTTTATCGGTGCAATTGTCCAAAACTATTACCATAAAATATCAATACTAAAACCAATACTAAAATAAAAAAATAATGCCGAGTTGAATTTCAATTCTTTCTTAAATGTGTGTTTAATCGAGAAACGAATCATACATCCGAAAAATTTTTCTTCAATCGATAGTATATAATTTTGTTTCCACTTGATAACGCGAGTCAATTCGCATCGCGTCTTTTTACACGTCGACACGAACACGCAACAGGTAAATGGTAATACGCTAAGATTGCATGCTGCAATTAATTTTTTAATGGCTAACCCGTGACCTCGACTTTTCTAGAGCTCCATGAGATACGCTTTGTTTTAAAAATCGATGGAAGTAACCGCGCAACGCATTTCTACGAGTTAACGATACGAATCAAAGAGACAAAGAAAACAGGAATTCGTCCTTTGGCGAAAATAACGCGACTGCGCGTCTCGTGTCCTCGAATAAATCGTGAAATTTTATTACGACTGATACGATGAGCGTTGCTTTCGCTAAGATTTCGCTATGGAAAATATATGTAATATAATTTACAAAATAACCCATGGAAATTCAATCACGATGACGATGAAGCTTTTGATTTGTTGAAACCAAAATCGAATTTATTGACAGAAATTAGACGACAGAATGATATACAATCTCGAAATAATAATAATTTAATAATAACAATAATTCGATTATTACAATTAAATTTTAATATTCGCATTTCAATTGTGAAAGAAAATTAGCGTACCGATTGTCGAGATAATTTTCATTATATCGTAAAAATATGTGTAATAAGTATATGAATACAAATGACTCACCTTATGGTGGATAAGCGATATGTTGTTTGGAGTGTGGAATAATACACCTCAGTCTTCTGTACGTATGAGTGAATAGCAGGGGGCAACACAGAGGTGTTGAGCTTCTTCCGAATTCGATCACGCAGAAGATCATCACTTCGTGCAACACCATTGCAATCGACTTGCCTCACTACCGAACGATCGGATCGAGTCACGATGCGCGATCGATTCTCCTTATCGATCGTTCGCGTGTTAACACTCGCACGAACCACGTTCTTTCTATCGTAAGCGTGCGAGTCACTGAATTTCGCGGCTCGTTTCGCGACACGAACGGGCCCCAGATTCGTCTGAAACATCACACAGAACAATCAGAGAATCGGTTAAATTGTTCATCGATTTAAAAAAAAAAAATGTGATTTTACACGTTCTCTTAATTCAACATTCGTTTATTCAAATCTTCATATTTGATTTTAATCGTATAAATTTATATATTATACGTACAATTTGTCTTTGAAATGATACGAGATATCTTAATTATAATTGGTAAATATTAATAATATATTTTATCGACATTTTATCTATCTGTATTTGCTCAACTTTTTTACATTATAGATTTATATCAATGATTACATTTACTGATATTTGACAGAGATTGAACAATTTAATCGACATATTTCTCGACAAAATAAAAAGAAAAGAAAGGTAAAGTAAAATACGTTTCGATTGAGAAAAAATTGATTTAAAAAATTTTCAATTCGTAAGAACTTTCGGTAAACAAAACCGATACGTATTACACAATTTATTGAAACTCTTAACTCAATTTTAACAATTTTCCGAAAGAGATCCTCGGTATCTATCAACTATAATCCTGAAATATCAAACTTTTCAGGCAGACACGTCCTAATCTCTCTCATCTAAGGACAAAACATCCATTTACAAAGTTTCAACAATTTTCTCCAAGTTTCATAGAATATCTCTAGTCTCTGAACAGTTGGAAAGATGCGTCGAGACGTCGAGCGTATCGATTCTCTTTACAACGAAAAAGAAGTCGACGGATAGAGTCGAAAGCAACTAGCATCCGGAAAGTTTCCGAAGATCGACACGGTAGAGAAAGTCGAAAGCTAATAATTTTAACTGAAACTCTCAACTCGGACCACCGAAGCTCGCCAAGTCTTGCGACTGGGACTTTTATCAGGCGCGATCGATCGGTCAGCTTTTAGGATTTATGCCTCCCAATCGGAAGTCTAACCGTCTAATTCAGCGAAAATAAATCTTCGTAAATATGCCACGATCCTATATATTCTTTTATCATAAATTTTAAAAACGAAATTTCAATAAGCGATTTTCAAATGTCTCACATTTTGTTTCGTGTAATCAATTTAAGTATTTTAACTTGATCGGAGAGAAGATTTATATATTAATACCATTAAATATACCAAATTATGTGTTGCAATTAACTTTTATAATTCTCGTGAATTTTCAATTGGAGAAAAAAAATAAAAAAATTGATTTGCTTATCGAAGGAAAAATTCATTTTTAATCTGAAGCTTGTAACTTGAATAACTTATCGATATTAATGAATAAAAAACCACGATTTATTATGAAATACATACAAGAATATAAAATTATCGCGAAATGAAAAATTCGAATTTGTTTCGAATCGTGCAACTTATAAAATTTAGATTAAAATCCATTCTATCAAAAACGACAAAATCAATCATTTGAATCATTTTGAATCATATAAAAAAAAATGTGAATCATGTAAAAAAAAATTGCCATGGCAAAATTGATTTATCATAATTTTTTAATTTTGCAATACAATGATTCTAAAGTTTATGTTCAACTATGTAATATCATCACGATATTCTTAAAAAGATTTATATATTTTCCCTAATTTTTTTTCAAACCATTCATAAATAAATGTCAATTTTTTGCAAACTAATATAATAAATTTTATATAAATGCACATGAAAAAAACACATCATATATCAATACCAATATACCATATATCAATTTTAACGAAAAAGTGACACATCAAATTTCGTCGTCTAATCACAGACTTATAAAACATCGAATAAAATAAGAAGATTGAAATCACACTGAAGAAAGTCAACGAAGGATTTGCACAGAGCCACCTGTCTATTCGATTCGAGTATCGAATCTCGCAATTCTCGATACGCTGTGAACTCATTTGAAAATAATCAGCAATTTCAAGAGAGATTTCTGAAATTAGCACAAAAAAGTTGCGATATACGAGAAAAAAATGTTAAACGAGTAAAATTTGTTTTACATTTCTTTTAAATGAAATGATTAAAAATACTATATTTTTATTCATTTATACTTTTCGATTAAAGTTCATCGAAAAATCTTATTGTTAAATAAAAAACAAAAAAAATGTATATCAAAAAATATTTATAAAATTAGAGCGAAATTATGTCGTTGAATTTTAAGAGTTATATGTTAGGAAATAAGTTAATTGGTTTGACCAAAATAACCTCAATTCACTGATAAAATCGTTAAAATATTTCAGCATTAGTAACGATATTTCATTTTATCTCTCTCGACACAAAAATGTCTTACATGAATGAATTCAAGATCGTCTATAGAAACATCTCTCTCAAAAATCAATGCGACACAGGATTATTAACGGCAAATAACCTTCTTAATATGAGATTCGAGGAAAGTACGATAAAATGTCGATAAAAAATATAAGAATCACTTACGATTGATGCAACAGACTACTTTGCTCTTGCGTGTCGGATCAATTCCAATTCTTTCAAAAAAGAAAAAGGTTAAGACAATTTCTTTGCACGAATAACGGTTCAAGGTTGAAGATGAATTTGCACACGTGTGAAATTTGATGAGATTATAACACCGCTATTCTTGCGCTATTCTCACGGTACATGTTCGTTTAGGTTATATATGCCTTTTTTTTGTACTCCGATCACTATTCGATTATCACTGAATACGAAGAAAATAAGCAAACACGAATGAAAATCTCGTAAAAGATACACAGAAAGGAAAAGAAAAAAGTATCGAGCAAAAAAATGTACTTGTTTCTCGGACTCGTTACCACTTGTTAGGTAGCAGTTGAATGCGTCACGCATCAATCACGTTTGACCGTCGTTCGTAAGTTCGGTTCAGCGTCTTGCACGCGCACACACGTTCGACGCATCGACGACGAATCAACAAACACAAACGACCGGAACACGGTTTCGCGCGGCGGCGGCGGCGACGACAACCACCACGACGACGGCGAGGACGAGGATGAGGATAACGGTGACGCGGCAGGACGAGGATCATGACTCGTCTCTACCGTCCATACCGTCTTGCCTCAGGACGTCTGCGATATTTTCGGCAACTTCTCGATTGCGATTTCGACGGTTGTTCATCGGATTCGGGGAAATCGACTGGAACGTGAGAAGTAACGATAACGATGACGGTGACAACCACTGTAACTATGTTTACTCTCCATAAGAATGCTGGCACTAGTTACATTACTCTCGAAACGTGCATCGAGCATGAAGCACTGTTTACATGCGAGCAGGGGCGCCATGGTCACTGCCGCTTCTGTGCTTTCCTCGTCTGTACGATCAGCACCGTGATTTCAAATCTACTATCCTTCGTTCTGGCGGCGCCAACGCGTACCGCGTCCTCCACTCGGGAACCTTCTTCATCGCCGCAACATCAACTGCATCCGAATGGTTCTTCATTCATCTTCGCGTTCATTACTTTTCTTTCCTCATCGTCGTCGTCAATCCGCTCTTCTCCTCTACACTCATACACTGCTTGTTACCATATATACTCAATCCACTCTATAAATCTGTCCTTTTCCGTCTCGTATTCCCCTTGGATTTCTCGTCGTTATCCTTTCTCTCTATCTTGCTCGCGTTCACCGTTTCCCACCTCTCTCTTCCTTCACCATCGTTCACCTCTCGCGCTCCTCCCACCCTCTCTCTCTCACTCTCACGCGGCTGGCCGAAGCGACACGAGTGCTGCTCCAGAGTTGTGCGACGCGTGCCAAAGCTCTCGTTAAACTAAACTCCGATAGAACTAGCGCCACGCCCTCCACGCAGGTGGCAGCACCCACCGTCATCATCTCGCCAACTTTCTACAAATTTCGTTTTTTACCCCACATTTCTCAACCAACCGTTTCTATTTCACAACGATCCCTCCTTATATTCTTCTTATTGTTCTTGATAGAGCTTCTAACTGATTTATTCTTACTCTTTTCCATGCTATGTTTCTTATCCCTTGTTCCTTCTTCTTGTATTTCTTTCTTTATATATATTTACTTACGTACATTCTTATACATTCGATCTTATCTTTCTTATCCTTTCGATCTTTCAACTTATTTTCTTCGCACTTATTTTTCAACATTGCCTTCTTCTTCATTCTTCTTAGTGCTTTTTCCTTCTTTTAATTTTTTATCATATTATATATCATTATATTATCGCATTTTCTTAATACTAATAATAATAAATCTTTTTTTATAATTTATCGATTCGAATTAAAATTTTGTCGATGATAATTTAAATCTAATTGTAAATAAAATTTCAAACTTTTTGCTTGTTTAGGCAATTTTACGATTCAATATTTCAATTATTTTTAATCAATCTCTTTGTTCAAAGAACAAAAAATTTGACATTATGTTAGAGATGAATTTATCGTTTCGTTGCACGCTTTCTCTATTATCTCCACGCATATTTCATGTCTATTTCTTTCCTATTGTTTACTTGTGCGCTTCCAATATCGTTCTATCTCTTATACTAATTCATGTTTCGATTCCATAGTTTCTCTTCCATATCTCTTATTATTTCCATCATTTTTTATATCTCTTGTTATGCCATCCTTTCTGATATATCGTCATCGTGCTCGTCAAAAATTTCAAAATATTTTAATAATTCTTGATATAATATATATATATCAATAGATATATAGAATAATAGAAACAGTAATAGAAATTAGAACTATTTTTGAGATAGAAATAATGTACAAGGATTTTGCATAGAAAACCGAATAGAAATCAATCGTTTATCGATATTGTCAAGATAGCAGGAATGCTATGCGTTTTTGTCTGTTCTTTCGATTGCATAAGCAAAAACGTAAATCGGCGTTTTGTACCACGAACGATCAAGTTTCGATTGCTCGATATTACAATAGAGAACACATTTGTAGAAGCGTTTCCATAATCGTTACACTTTGCAACGAATCGGAAATGAGGCGAATCGGAAAACAGAGGCAAATATTTGGAAACGTTGGAAATTCTATAAAAATTATGTTTCACTTTTAAATAACATAATCGATATTTTCATTGTATGTATATATATTTACAATTGCAGTGATTTTAAAAATTCATGTAGATATGTAAAAAAAATTTATAAATTTATTTAAATTTGTAATATAGAAAATAGATGTAAAATTTTATAAAAATTTTCTATTGAATTCTTCATTATATAAAATACAAATAAATATATCAAGTATGGCATTTGCTCAATTTGACAAATAAAGATTACTTCGTAATGCTATTGTTAGATTCAATGCATAATGAAGTTTTTTACATTCTAAATGTTACGGTCTGATGGTTAAGATCTATTGAATATTGTCACGCAAAGTTTTAACTATCAATTCTGTAAGCAATAAATTATTATTGCTGTCAGTTTTATTGTTTTATTTCATAAAATCGATCTGTTATAAAAATCCTTTTAAAATTCTATTCCTTTTTTTAGTTAGATAACCATTCCACCCGAAAACGTACCAAATAAAATGTATCTTTATTTTAATAAAAAATTATAATCAACACGATATATCGATTATTATTTATATATCACAATTAATATATTTATCTCAAATATTGTTATAATTCATTATTCATAATTTTAAATTGGTAGGATTATAGAAGAAATATATTCTTCTTCGAGAAATAGAAAGATAAATTGCATATCTGATAAATCATGTTTCAACAGATGGATAATAAAATGTGCAATGAATCGTAAATTTTCTTCTCCGATATTCGTAAAATCGAAGATGCTATAATTGAGCTATTTCAATAAATTCCATTGCTAGTACATTTACGGATGGCTCAACCAATATATTTCGTCATCAAGATAAATCTTCTTCCGCTCGAGGTCCTATTCAACTATTCCTGCTATTTCAAGATATTTTGACAATAGTTAAACTAAAAAAATAATTAAATTAAAAACTTAAATTAAATAATAGTATATTATCGGACAAAATAAAGAGAAAAGATAATGAAACTAAATATTAATTACCTATCATCATTTTTGTCAATCTATTTAATCTTCTCCAAGTGAATAAATTTTTGTAAACAAATGATAATAATTTGTTACTTTCACTTGTTTTTATTCGATTCGATCGAAGAAAATATATGTTGCAATTTATTGACAATTGCATTTGGAAATAAAAAAAAATGAATATTTATAACATAGCTATATATATCCAATAAAATAATAAATATTTCTCATTGTTATATTATTTAGTAATTGATGAACGTGACGATGATTTAGAAATTCTATTTCTTATAGAAACATTAAAAAAACATTATAAAAGTGAAATAGATAACTTTTACTAATCGTGTTAGTTAAAAAATTAATTTCGATGCAATTATTTTTTTTTCAGATTAATCACGTACAATTTTTTAATTAGAAATAAAGATTGACGGATGAATGATTAATGACGATAAATAATCATTACAAATTTTCGTTCTCATTCATTGTATTCATTGACAACAAGAAAATAGTAATTAAAATTTGTACAAAACACGTATTTAAATACTACAAACTATCTCGATCATATCGATCGTTCCTCCATATTGCCATCAGTGTGATGCTACGTTGTGTGCAAAATTAACAATGTATATATACATCAGACCCTGCTCTTATTAATTATTTATATAGTTTAGCATATAAATTACAAACACGCAGATATTATAAAATCGAGTAAACATTTTTAATAAAAAATTCACAATAAATAGTACCTTCAATAGTAATCTATATCTCGTAGAATTTGAAAGAAAACATAAAAATCTTAACAAAATCCTAAAACAAATTCTTTGTCAAAAGATAAAATGCAATAAAAAAAAATATTTAAAAAGAAAACATTAAAGATAAATAAAATATTTTTCTTATATAGGATTGTATACAATATGCACTTATGCATTCTATATAAATTTGTGCATTATAAAATACAAAGCCCTTCGTGCATTTATCCTTGTATATATGTATAATCGCTTAATCTTAATTGCAACAACTTGTATCAACATTTTTCCATTTGTTTTATATATATATATATATATGTGCAATACGTACAATTACACTTTAAAATCGCTATAAAATTCTAACTATATGTGTATATGAATTTCGCAAACAAATATCTCCTATAAAAAATATTCACCATATTATACAACATACATTAATGATAGACAAAAACAAACGATTTGTACAGTGATCTACGAAAGCTCCTAATTAGTAGAAAATTTTGTTTATAAAATAATTCGTGCATTTATCTAAGGAACAGTTATAAACTCTCAATCTTTATCGCGCGATGTAATTAAATGATAATAATTTATCTTTAAATATCTTATTATATAATAAGCACTTAAACGCAATTAACTGTAGTTGTTTGATCGTTATGTTAATTGTGTAGCCACAATGGATTATGGATTAACAAGGTTGTTAATATCACGATAGTTACATCCATATTCGCGGTATCTTAATATTATTTCTCAAAATTGTAACTTACATATATTTGAAATTTAAAAAATTTACGTGAAAACGCTTCTTGAAAATTCATTTTAAAAATAAATGAAATTATAACACGTACGTCAATTTATTAAATTTCATAAATTTCATAAAAATGCATTTTGAACACTACACCTGAGATTTCGATGCGTCTTAAGGTGGGTGTATCTTAACATATTATATTTTAATAGGCAACACTTTCCATCCACATGATTTGATATACAGTAAATGTAGACCCACTTTTATTGTTCGAGTAAACATTATAGGATCCGTTCGTTTTACGAATTAGAGATTATATCTTTATTCCACTTGGTGTTCATTCACTTAGGCTATCTATGATTTTTTTTTCTTTCATACTACAACTTTAAATAGTTTTATCTACTTAATATAATTATATATTGTTATATGAAGTAAAATATAATTTATTTGTTTCAAGCTATATTTGTGCAAATGAAACGGCATTTCTTTGAAAATGTTATGATAAGATTTCCAGATTTTATAAGTGAAAAATGTTTCGTTTGTCAAATTGATTAATTTGTTCATTCGTATCGTTCACAGATCCAAAGACGTAATAAACAGCACTTTTGAATAATTTTTGAATAATTTAAAAAATTTAAAAAAGAGTTTTTTTTTTTATATAGATCGAATTATTGTTTCTGTATAATTTTTGTTAAAAATATAAAGTGTTCATTTTAATATGCAATACCTTAACGCGGACACTAATCGCTGTCTTCTTCGTAAAATGTGTCCGGCGTTAAGGAAGCTTCCTGCTATTCTTCGTCCACAATCTCGCAACTGTGATACTTGCTCGATGAATCTAACCAACTTTCCACACCACTTGATGCCAAATCGTCACAGGATGGCATTTCAGGAAGAGGTTCCATGTTTGGTACTCCTTTCTTCGACAGATTATTTGCTGGACGATCTTTTAAATTAGAAATACCTGCGAAAATTATTAATTATTTAGATAATTATAGATTATTAATAAAAAGGAATATATTTACAAATTATTATTTCTCCTTTCTTCAATTAAAAATTCTTTCTTCAATATAAAAGGATTACCATTATCGGAAGATGATTCTTTTCTACGAATCAATGCTTGTCTGGATGCTCTTGGACTTCTATATTCACCGCTTATCGTTAATCCTGCACTGATCGTTGGAAGTCTTATATCCAAATGTGATCCTTTATCTGTAACAATCTAACCAAAAATTAGGCTGAGAACGAAATGTCCTCGAGGCAATAGTCTTTGATTCGATTCGATTGTAGATGAAAAAAATATTAACAATTTCGATAATTAGTAACTACTGTTACCTTATTGTTCATAGCGTACAATTTTGTTGCGATGTCTCTGGCAACCAGCGTTGTTAAAACTGTCGCAAGATATGCTTCTTTTACTAAAAGATATTCTAATGCAGATCTTTGCCAATATAAATATCTACACGAGCTTGCGGCAACAATCGTCACCTAAAAAACAATTAAATTACAATTATTTCAAATAATATCCTACTTTTTTTCAATTTTTTAGTTACCTTAAATTTGTCATCGACAGATGCTCGAGAACTTTCGAATTCGGGTGAATCTAAAAATTCGCAAGGCAGAATAGGATGTAAGAAATTCGAATCACTAAGAACATTCACTTTGCCGCTCAACAATAATCCCAATCTGTCGGTACGCGTTAAATTTTGCATTGCGTACGCTTCACCAGCGTGCAAAGACATTATCGATGCAAATTCTGGAGATACCAATCTTTTAAATTGCAGCCGAGATACCTATTTTTAAAAGAAATGTCAGCCAACTTTTATTTATAATCATTGAATGATGCAATGATTCCTTATAAACTTTCTTTCCTTTGAAATTTCATTTTATACAGTCAATGTTTACGATGTTCTCCCATTACAAATATACATCATAAATATTATTTTGTTACGAGAATAATATTTAAAAACTTTTGTCACATTTAAATTAACAACAGGAAAACAATAATTTTACGTTAAAAACGTTCGATAATAATCTACAGACACGCGAAAGATTAAGGAGTTGAATCGCGTGAGTAATCATTGTTTTTTAATATATTCACTTTTTAAAGTACTCACTTTAAAGGGATAGAAAAGCGTATGATACGCTTCCTCTAATTCAGGATCGAAACGGACCGGTCTCATTTGATAAACGATATAAACCAATTGACCGATGTTTAGCACCAAGAAACTAAAATTCCAAGAGAAAATATCCGGTGCGCAAATCACGTGCCATGCCCAACCAGATAATAACATAAAACCTAAAACAAATGAATTCGAAAAATGAAATGTTATTAAAATTCTAAATACCTGTAAAAACTTTCACTAGTCGCTGAAAGAATAGTAAATCAACTTACCTATTATTAAAACAGAATGCATGAATAATATCCCTTTTCTAGAGGAGGGCGCCGAATATGACAACACAAAGCAAAAATTCGCCAATTGAAATAATATATGCTGCGGTTGCTGCCATAAACATAATGCCGTGTTACCTGAAAATAGTACAAAAAAAAAAAACAAAATTGTATTTTAAAAAATTTGTACACTTTAATAATCACAGATTACAGAAATTACATATGAGGAAAACAAATATAGCGTTAAATTTTACCTAATGCGGTGATATTATACGAGGGAAGAGGATCGTGTCCAAGTCCAGGACTCATGTTGACTAAATCGCTATCGATGAATGATGTAAAGGGAAAGAGAAGAACGATGAATCTCTAACAGCTACTCGTTCCTAGCATCCATGCTCACTGGTTTGTTTTGGTGAAATTTACCAGTCTCGAAACAGGGGCGCGGCGTATGCCACCCCCTTTGGCGCTTGCGTCAACTCTTAAGATCGATTCGATTCCGTGTTGATGATGCAAATGATTTTTAACAAGTTATATCCATCGTAGGCAAGTTAGAAACTCGTTGATAAAATTGATTGTACGAAATATTTTTATCGCGATAGGATAGATGATTTTTCATAGATAAATTTAAGAATTAACTCCATGTATTTATATTTTGAAAATTGAATATTTGCAAAAGAAAATAACATTTGAAAATAATAAAATTAAAATTCCAATTTTTAAAATTAATATCGATACTTATTAAATATATCATAATTCTTAAAAATTAAATCCGTCCAATTTCTCTATTTCTTATTTCTTCATTATTAATATCGGTATTCCAAGAATTCACAGATCGAGAAGATTTTACAAATCTTATGATTCTTTCTTGAAAATCTCTTAATGTGAATACTTAGAAACACCTGTTCCTCCTCGTCTAAATTTCCTAATTTTATATTCTATATTCTAAGCTATATTCTATTCTTCTTATTTAGAATATTATGATAATATAGTATTTTTAAGTCCGAAGATAGTTATTTTTTAGTTTTTAAATTATTTTTAGGATTACATCAAACTAAAATCTGAAATCAGTAAAAGTGTCAAATAATAGCTAATGAAATCACGTAGCTACGAATATCAAAAATTGCTAAGGATACGGTTTTTTAATAGATAGAAATTTTGAAATTGAACTTTATAAGTGATCGAAATATATAATATTATATCTTTGTCATTCTTTTCATATTAGATATTATATTATAATCATTTAATAATCTTTTCTCTTCTTTATAATTATAATAAATATTTGTTGAGTTAATTTTTTATAAATACAAGAATCATAATCATAATAATCAATTATTAAATAGTAAGAATAAAAAATCATACTTTCTTCATTTCACTTGATCCAATTCACATCTTGCGTTATCAAATGAACATCAACAAGATTGAAACCGCACAAATTGTACAATATAATTTATTATTCGACATAATATACACAATATAAATCATTATATAATCTTCGAATAATTATTCGTTAGATCAGGAATTAATTTAAAGGATGATCGATAAAACATTTTTCAAAATCTACAGAAAATTGTTAAATAAAAAATTAATGATATATTTGGTGAAAATTAGGTTAAAATGAAAAAATGTATATATATATTAAGTAAAAAATGAAAAATTAATAATGCAAAGTAACAAATATGTTATATTAAGAAAAAAAACAAATAAAAATAAGAAAATATTAAAATATACGAGAATAATAAACGAAATAAAAATTCGAAGTAAGATTCACCATGCTTATTAAAACGATATCTGACACCATCGAGAAAAAGTTGTAGAAAGAGGGTCAACGTCTTGAACAATCGTTCGAGCAAATATACGCGTTCGTCAATCTAATAGAAGATTGCATCCGTCGCGAGAGGTCGCAAGCATACGCTCGGCCGCTCGGTTGTAATACACCGACCGAGGTTTCATCCGACTGTTCAGAAATCTACATTCTCACGGATGCATCATCGGTCAAGACCGTGCAACGCTACGGTAGGTTTGGGGAAAAATAGACGGTCGAGACTGGCCCGTCCAATCGGGTTTGCGGACCACCATCGTCTATCCCGATAGCACATGCGCTTTTCACCCTTGGCCAGAGGCTACGCCAGCAGATGACACTACGATTTCACCCCAGCTTCCTCCTCTCGCTCTCCTCTCGCCCTTTCTTCTTCTCTCCTTCTGCAACTCTCTCTGTCACCGTGTCCCGTCCTAGTGGCTAGAAGCGACCACGGAAATACGTGCGATACCACGCGGATTTTCCAGCCTCTCCATCCCGTCGATACCGGTGAGTAAAGTCATACCAATTCAACTTTGGTCGAAACGATTTTACGAGATAACGCGATGCACGAGAGATTCATCTTGAACCTGAAATAGAATATCCTATAAGAGAGCAACGCGGAAGTTAATCAGAGCCGGCCGCTTGCCGACATATTGATTCGGTGCAAATCCGCCCTGTGCATATATTTCGCGTTATTTCACCAATAATCAATCAATTCGATATTTTTCCAGTTGATTCGTTCCGTGTACATGATTTTATAATCAAGGATATTGGTAGAAAGAAATAGTCGGTTGGGTAGAGTAGCAGTAGGCGAGGACCGGGGACTTGGCGAGAAGTGCGCCACTAGTTGGTTACCGCGGCCATTACGCGAGCGGTCGAAGGCGATCGTTGCGCGACGATATTGCACTAGTTTGATTCGTGTTTACAAGACTAGATCGAATCATCACTAATCTTTTTACTTTGTGTTCAATTTTCCAAAATTCTGTTGGGAAATAGGTAAGCGTATAAGAATTCGTTTTAACAGTGGACCGGCTATTTCATCTCGCCTTAACCTCTTTACCCCCGAACAACAGCAGTTGCATCATACGAGTTGCGTGTCGAAATGTCGCGAAATGTATACGATTCTACGATGAGGAAATTGAGATCGATGAATCGTGTAATTCTTTCGAGAAATTCTCGAATGTTTGAAGTAGTTCGATAGGCGATGCAAGAATCGCGAGCTTGAAATTGTTGGTCGCGAAATGGCTGCTTCGCTCGGTCGCTCCGACTATTATTAGAAGAGGCCGGCGTATGCGAATCGTTGCACGCTATCGAACGTGTGCGCTTCATTAGCGTGATTCTGCGGGATCGTTGAGTCGTTCGAGTTTTATTCTATCTAAAATTTGTGGGAAAAGTGAAAATGTGAAAGAAGAAAAAATAATATAATATAATAATTTAAAAGAAGAAAGTGATAACGATAAATAATAGAATTTGAAATAATATCGATCGAAAGTGAGGATTGGATCGCGAGAATCAATTTTTCGTCGAGTGAAAATTAAAACAGAAAGAGAATCTGATCTTTTTTTTTTTTTTTTTTTTCAGTTAGGACTCGAGTGAATAAGCGCGCATACTCGTACCGATGGTATTTTCGATGTGGCCCGCATGGGGCCCTTTCGTCGAATCAATACCCTTCGCGGTTCGCCAGCTAGCCTCCGTTGACACGTAAATATTAATTGTTCCTTCGATAGTCGATAACGTGCAACGAACTCTATTCGAACGAGCAATTACGAAGTGATGTAAGCAATAATCCGGGAGAAATCAGATTATAATCCGATCGAGTAATCGTGACCGCCCATTGCGATCGAGTATTTACCTTGAAGAAAAAAGTGTTACGCAGTCTATCGATCATGCTCAACGAAACTTCACTCGTTTTTTTTTTTTAATAATCAAATATTTGTATCTAATAATATATTTTTAACTTGAAAATTATAAGATTCGATCATTTTGTTAAATTATTTTATAGAAGGTGTTAATATTAACGAGATGTAATGGATCGTAAAGTGAATATTTGAAATTTAATGGAAAAAATGAATAATTTCAATTTGGCTCATTGGAGAAAGATAGTTACATAGGAAGTGTGTTCTTGAAGGGTTGCTATTCAATTTGTAAGTCTTTATCAACAATCTTTTACGCAACGAGGCGAAGATAGGATAAAGTCAACGAAGCAATTTTTTTTAGAATGTTTATAATATGAAACGAAGTATCTCGTATAAGTTTTAGAAAAAATTGTATCTAACTTCAAATTTTCGTGTAATTTAAAAATTTAACGATCGAATCGAAATTTTTTCAATTTTAGAATTTGTTTCATATATCTTTTCGATATTTTTTTTCTTACGTATTTCATCTAAATTATTATTAGATATATTTAATTTATCCAATCTTCTCAGATATCATTTAGATAAAATTTCAATTTGATAAATTTCAAATCATAATGAATGTTTTACGAGCTTAATTTCATACATTCATTGAACGCAAATTATTCTAAATAGCTACATGATTCGTTGAATTCGAGCAATCGATACAGCTCCTTGTCACTGTGTGAAGCGTACACATAAACGTGTCAACGCAAGAAACGTTTGTTACGTAACTGATATTTGAGTACTTTTTTCAATGAATACAAATAATATTTCTTGTGACTTAAAATCATGAGCTGAAAAAAAGAAGACTATAATTATCGTCGAGTTTATCGTATTGTACATACTATTGCATTTATAAAAAGAAGATAAATTATCATAGAAAAAAAATCCTTTAATAAACTTTATTAAATGATAAATTTATACAACACTTTATATATTCTTATTATTGAATTAAATTCTCAATAGAGATACGTATTAATTGTTTTTCACGTTCAATTGTTTAATATTATTTTCATAAATGTTATAGCGATTTAATTTTAAGATATAATATTTCTATCGTGTGACAAAATGAAACACAGAATTAAGACAATTACGATCACGCAAGTTAACGAAAAACTGTTGCCGACCATCTGGAATATTTGGTATGCTAGTAGTATAAGCAAGCGTACGATCAGCCGTGATCCGTACAGTTGGTTGGTTGGTCGCGAATCAATGTTTCGACGTATTCCCATGCGAATAACGAATAATTTCCGTGATATCGAATTCCAATCAATCATTAATGACATATACCGCCAATTATACGTAAATGAACAGAGATATACACGAGATGGATTAATTCGGTGAATCCAGTGATTTCTCTCTCGTCGCTTTTGCTTCGCGTTCAGTCATAAAAATTGGCTACATAATAAAATAAATCAATAATACGTATTTAAAAAATGATATTTAGTATATGAAATTAGTATGTAAAAATAATGGTTACGTTAGAATTTAAAATTTCGAAGGAATCGGTATAAAATTAATTTAAAATGAACTATCGATTAGAACATATATGTGCATCTGGGGTCTATCTTTGGTCGACGGTGGTCAAGCTTTATTTATATCGTGTCAAAAGAAAGTTGTAATCGAGAGTAAAAATCTTAAAAGTTTAAAGTTAAAAAGGTGTATTAAAAAAAAAAAAAAATAATTATTTTTATACGAATAAAATATCGTTAAAGTTTCTTCTCTCTCTCTCTCTCTCTCTCTCTCTCTCTCTCTCTCTCTCT
>NW_006263376.1:691409-694242 GCF_000469605.1 Apis dorsata
CTCTTTCTCTCTCTTTCTCCCATAATCAAAAGTATTAACATGGTGAAAAGAATATCGCGCGCGACACCTAATCTCGTTTCCACGATGCGAAGGGAGGCAGAAATCGATAGCGAAAACCGTGTATTCACGTAGGTGGTAAATTTTGCAGGTAGCTAGAGCGTCGACATGGGTAAGGAGAAGATTCATATAAACATCGTGGTGATCGGTCACGTTGATTCGGGCAAGTCGACGACTACCGGTCATCTGATTTACAAATGCGGTGGCATCGACAAGCGTACCATCGAAAAGTTCGAGAAGGAGGCTCAAGAAATGGGCAAGGGCTCGTTCAAGTACGCCTGGGTATTGGACAAGCTAAAGGCTGAACGCGAGCGTGGTATCACGATCGATATCGCCCTGTGGAAGTTCGAGACTGCGAAATATTACGTGACGATCATCGACGCGCCTGGGCATCGCGATTTCATCAAAAATATGATCACAGGAACGAGTCAAGCCGATTGTGCCGTGTTAATAGTCGCGGCTGGTATAGGTGAATTCGAAGCTGGTATCTCGAAGAACGGACAGACGCGCGAACACGCTTTGCTAGCGTTCACGCTTGGGGTTAAGCAGTTGATCGTTGGAGTGAACAAGATGGACATGACCGATCCCCCATATTCGGAGGCTCGTTTCGAAGAAATTAAGAAAGAGGTGTCATCGTACATCAAAAAGATCGGTTATAATACAGCCTCGGTTGCGTTTGTGCCGATCTCCGGATGGCACGGCGATAACATGTTGGAACCCTCGCCAAAGACACCGTGGTACAAGGGATGGAAAGTGGAGCGCAAAGATGGTAACGCTGATGGAAAGACCCTGATCGAAGCCCTTGACGCTATATTACCGCCGTCCAGACCTACCGATAAGGCTCTCCGTTTACCGCTTCAGGACGTTTATAAGATCGGTGGTATCGGTACTGTACCGGTTGGTCGGGTGGAGACCGGTATTTTGAAACCAGGTATGGATCGATATTGAGAACGATGTTAAGCGTGCGAGCTCAGAGAATCGAGGAATCTTTCGTTTCTTGGATCCTTATTTGTGAAAATTTGAAATGAAATTTTAATTATTCGTCGCACGTATTTTTTCGCTTTAAAAGTGCTCGAAGAAATTTCTTAATTTTTAGTTAAAGTTTGCTCGTTCGAATCACGCATTAATCTTGAATCTTGGAATCGCAGGTATGCTGGTAACATTCGCTCCAGCAGCGCTCACCACCGAAGTAAAATCGGTCGAGATGCATCACGAGGCATTGACGGAGGCGTTACCCGGGGACAACGTTGGGTTCAACGTGAAGAACATTTCTGTGAAAGAGTTGAGGCGTGGTTACGTGGCGGGAGATTCGAAAAATCAACCGCCACGGGGGGCAGCCGATTTCACAGCGCAGGTGATCGTCCTCAATCATCCTGGACAGATCAGCAACGGTTATACACCGGTGCTCGATTGTCACACCGCTCATATCGCTTGCAAATTTGCGGAGATCAAGGAGAAATGCGACCGTCGTACCGGAAAGACCACCGAGGAGAATCCGAAGAGCATCAAGAGCGGAGATGCCGCGATCGTAATGTTGCAACCTACTAAACCGATGTGCGTCGAAGCTTTCCAAGAATTCCCTCCGCTTGGTCGCTTCGCGGTTCGCGACATGCGTCAGACTGTCGCTGTGGGCGTCATTAAGGTACGGTTCTCTCCGCGTTCTTTATTCATCTTTTTTCATTAACTTCTTTTCTTTAACTTCAACGTATCACGCATCGATGAATTAAAATCGATAATAAAATATTTTTCTATTTCTTTATAAAAGATCTTTTGCGCTTTTAAAATATTATATATCGCGTTTAAAATATTCGCTAAAAACTTTTAAAATGTTGGAAATTCATCGATTCGTGATAATTAATTTGAAAAAAATTGGAAAGATTAATCGATGCAGGTCATAATGCGGTATTCACCTTTGATATTTGATAATTTTCAATGACTCAAATGTCATGGCAATATGACAAAAGTATAATGACTTTTCTCGTTTTATTCCAGGCCTCTGACATCTCTTCGCTCTTGTTATGCAATCTAATTTCGGATATAGTAAACCATCAGAACTTTATTTCCGCGATACAAAAATATTTTTTCAATTTGTCGTAAAGGAAAGAAAGATTACAATCTATAATAATACATTTCCAATTAATAATTATTTCTATACAAAAAAATAAAAAATAAATTTTCAAAATAATTTTGATATTTCGCCAATATATTTTTAAATTTCGTAAATATATTTTTGAATTTCGAAGGAAGTTATAGCAAAGAAATTTTAGCACGATTAAAATTTAAAAGATGAATTATTTTTCCAAATATTGCGTAACTTTATAGAAAATATTCCATCAGGATATAAAAAAAAGAACGACGTTCAACCCTGGTCCGATAATGTGAAATATTTGGTAAATAAATGATAACGCAACATCAATTGTGATAAAAAATAGATGGAGCATGCAATTTATCAATTGGAAGGAACGAATACGCTGCATTTAACGATGCCACCGATAATTTGAGCATTCGGATATGAAATAAACATTTGAAATATATCGTAATATATCGATGGAAAAGAATTTCCATCGATATCGATGATATAAAATGCACTAATTGTAAAAATTTTGGAAAAAGTATTAACGTTAAAATTTCTTATGTTTCATAGAGTGTCACCTTTAAAGATACCCAGGGCAAGGTCACAAAGGCCGCGGAGAAAGCCCAGAAGAAAAAGTAACCATCAAGCTTCCTCGGAAGCTCGCAGTCCGCCGGCTGGTGCCCGACGAGTGTCTCCTCCGCG
>NW_006263376.1:694416-700436 GCF_000469605.1 Apis dorsata
GGAGGTCCTTGGATAGGATGCAGTGTGCCGCGGCTGCTCCATTCAACTCATACTCGACTAATAATAATAATACAAAAAATGAAAAGATGTTGTGCTTACCCCCGTTACATTATCCGGTAGTATTGAATCCGCGCATCTATCCGAATTTGCACATTCAGTTCACCCATGCCCCGCGCACACCCCACATATGCTAGGTGGATTCTTACGTTTTTACTTAATTCTTTACATTGACGAATATGTGTCCAATTACAGGTAAACAACCATTTAAAGATGATAAACGTATATAAAGTAAAAAAGAAAAAAAAAAAAAAGAAAACGTAATACTCAGTTCCCTTGAACTCTGTGTAGTTAGGTTTTTCAATTAAATGTATCAACAACAACAACAACAACAACAACAACATTATATACTACCAACAGTTGACCACAGACGGGATGATGTCGTGTAATTATCACAGCTTATTGCGCGAAACGAAACACGAGGCAGCGGCCGGTCATGAGATCAGCAGAAATTCCGCTCTCGCACCACGACTCGATAACGCTCTTTTGTCCACGCTTTCTTCTCACTTTTTAAGAGGGAAACGCGAAGAGAATGCGTAATACGCGTATATGCATCCCATATGTTGTACACATACACATGCGCGCGCGCGCGCATATATATACATATATGCATACATATATACACTCTCATATACCTAACCAATCAGAAACCCGGCACAAAGAACCTGATGCGATTCAGAATTGGACACATGCAATTGGTTGCTCCCGCTGCTGCCTCGCATCCCTGACTTTTTAATCGATTTCTTTTCGAAGGATTCATTAAAGGCTGATTTGTTCCAAGACTTGGTTGCCTCGCTGCGAATAATTTTATTACTTGTATAAGAAATGTATTTATCTCTAGTTAGGGAACATTAGACTGTGCTCCCAATCCCTTTAGCGGTTCGAGGGAAACTTACTCCCGATCGAGGAGATCGGTTCGATCGATTTCGATTCCTTGGTCTCGAGAGCGAGTTTCCATTCCGAGTTGCCTGTGTTAATCTCGGTACCCCTAATAGACGCGTTCTACTATTGTTTTGACCCTTAGCCAGTATTATGTTGATGTAATAAAAAAAAAATTTTAATCGCATTGTTTCTTTATTTCCTCCAATTCCTGAAATCGATCTTATATCCCGTATTTCAATCTTGATCGAAAATTGTTTTGGCTAAATGTTCTATATCTTGTAAAATTGAAATTTCTTATTTTCTACGTTTTTCCGATAATGATAATAAGAAATGGAAAAATATCATCACCTCTGATCTCTTTCTACATTCTTAGATAGAATCGAAACAATTAATAAATTCGATCCATTTATCCGAGCAATCGATAAATTCGTAAAAGGAGGAGAATAATTTATAACAGATAAGATAAAAGGGATAGAGGAGTATGGTAAATATAATTTATTCCGCATAAATTCTTCGTTAACGTTACAACTAGACGTAGTATGTATAAATATATATATATATTTAATGCAATGATCTTATAAGAATTTAGTGTAATGCAGGTCTTGATCAGTCTTTAATTGTCGAGGCCCATTTTTCAGGACGCCGAACAAACTCGATCTTCTTTCGCGATCACAACGCGACACAAAATTATCCGCGGAAAAGGAAAATCACTTTCTTCTTCCACACACGTGGAACGATCACGTAAATGGAATTTGTAACTCAATAATATTGTAGGCACTTTTCGTCGGCTAGCTTCAAAAAACGGAATTTCGTCGGCCGATCGAACGTGTTGCGGACGATCCACGCTTTCGTGCGGAAATTTGATATTTTTTTTTACACGATACGATAGATCCGGCAAATTCGTTTGCATCGATGGAAACTTTTTCGTCGTCCAATGTTAATCGCACGCCGGTCCACAAACTTGAGATTTTTAATTCATCGCGCGACACATTTGCCCAGCCGAAAAATAAAAAGTAATAATAAAGCGAAGGAAAGAACGAAACAGAGGATTAAAAAAAAAAAAAAATAGAACGAAACAGAGATTGGCGTTGATGAGAAAAGGAGAGAAGAGGGAAAAGAAAATGAGAGAGAGAGAGAGAGAAAGAGAGAGAGAAACGGGTTTCGATTGCGACGACATCGACGAAAGAGGGGAGAGAAAAAAAAACATACCGAAGCTAAAGCAACCCGGGGCTTCGATCAAGCCCTAATACTCTATCTCTACCAACGATACTTCTATATCGCACTTTCTCTCGATATCTCGTAAATGCTAAGACAACCCACAGCCTCGGTAAATATATATATATATACGAAAGAAAGGAAAAATGATTCTCATCGAACTTCGTTTTTTTTTTTTTTTTTTTTTTTCCGTAAAACACGCTATACCAACGTTCCTCGGATATTATTTAATAGCTAAAGAACCGGAAAGAAAAAGATGATGATCGGGATGACGATGCGACGATCGTTCACGAAGAGTCGATCGAACGCAACAAACCCCTTGATACGGTTCGTTCGACGATTCGACGATTGTTGTCGATCATTACCCGGATCAACGAAAATAACGACAGATTTGCGCGTCGTCGCTCGTTCTCACCACCGAGAGCGACATCGTTCTCTTCGAAAACGTGAATGTTGAACATGAGCGGCGTACGATCGCACGTATCGACGGTTGGAACGAACGAACGAGAGAGACATAACATCGGGTCCTGGCCATTGTCTGGTTTACGTCTGTTGTTGGTGCGTGGGACTATGGTGATGCGACCATGCCGGCGGATTCGAATGGTTGAAATTGACCGATATCGTGACCGGATGGAGCACCGTGTCTGGGCCGGTGTCCCACATGAAATTCAGATGAGGCCTTAACAGAGAAGCCTCGACGGTTAACGGGACGTAGTAAGATCCAGCATCGTGCAGAGCAAAGATCGGCACACCGTGAGAGGAAGATGGCTTCTCTATGCTGGTGGTAGGTGGCGGGCTAGACTTTATCCTCTCCGCGGAAAACCTTTGCTTGATAGAGCTCTTGAACTTGTAGTTGGAAGGTTTGCAGGTGGTACTTGGTGGCGTACTGTGCGAATGCGTGCTGTGATTGCTATCGTCGCTCACGATCGCCGGCGGTGGGATCGCGATCGTTGGTCGCAAAGGACGCTCCGGATCACCGAACGAACTCACGCCTGAACTCGAGCCGTGATCCGAATGACCATTCGGCTGACATATCGTGGGAATGCTGGTATGAGGATAACCGCTACCATTCGCGACACCGTTCGTCGTAGGCATCTCGGGATGAGGAAACCCGAGCCTGTCACCTGCAATCATCGATTATCGTAAATATCGCCAAATCCTTCCTTTCTTTTTTCTTTTCTCAAAAACTGCATCGATTTTTATTATTTTTCAATAATTTTCCAACTCACTAGTTGCTAAGATTTTTTCGCAATGTTGTTGCAGATGATTGATCAGTTGAACGCACAAAGAATCCCTGGCGAAAAAACCCTCGACCTCGACGAGAAAATGCATGGTTTCGCTTAAACACTCTTGGAAACCCAGCCTGTAGTGTTCCGCCGCGGTAGAGGCGACAGTCGAATGCGAGACACTATCCACGCTGTCCTCGGGATGCATCGCGTGTACCGACGTCACGGCAGGATGTTTCGATTCTGCAATATTTTTATAAATTTTTATTAATATTTCTAATGCGCTATATCTTATCGTATATGCGATGATCGATACCTTGTCGAAGACCTTGAAGATGCTTCATATGCCGAATAGCCATTTCGATAATTTCTGTCTTCTCTACTCTTCCTCGACCCTTCTTCAAATATTCGGCCGGTATCAGTCTGCTCAAATCGGCCAAACAATTATTCATACGATCTCTTCTTCGTTTCTCGATGATCCTATGAGACATTGGATCTTGCTGTAACGGACAATAATAACACGTTAGAAATTTCAATCATTTTCGCGCGATAACGTGTTAATCGCGTTCTCAATAAAACGATAATATCGCACTGTCACAATATATCGATATAGTACGTATAAATAATTAAAAAGTATTACATCGATATACATTGATAATACCGTTGTCATTATCGCAAACTTTCTAATATTTGTTTCAATTCAAATGATAAAATATTTTAACGTATATTATAACAATCGTTAAAAGTTTTTAAATTTGCATTTGACAAGTTTTTCACATTAGCTAGTAAGTTTTATCGTTGTATTATTTTTTGCTTATAATAAAAGATCTAAGAAGGACGTCGTCACTTTGCGATTTTCCCTTCGTGAAATCTTCGTGAATTTTCATTTATCACCTATCATTACTACGTTATATGTAGTTACTACATACTCGATTTCAATTTCAATTTCAAAGAAAAATCACCAATTGAAAAAGAGAAATATCACCTCTTTGTTCAAACAACGTCTCTTCCTCAACGGCGATGATTGCGGTACCGCGTCGACTTGACTGTTCGTAGGATAATATTGCATATTCAAAATGTTGTCCATGCTATGCGTCACCATCGTGTTCCAAAATGAAAAACGCGCGAAAGACGATACGTTGTATTCTTCTGTAATTCCTCTTCCAAGTATCACGCTCTAACGACTTCTTCGAATTGTTCTTCGATATAAAAAGACCTCTTAGCAATTTAATTAGAAACAGTAGAGACTGTATCCTATATCTATCCAAGAATATTTCTGTAAGTGGCACGTTCAAACGTTTCCTAGAAACGCGCCTCGATATCGCCCCCTTTTCGTCACTAACGTTCGAATCTTCACGCACGTTGTTACTTTATTATCCACTCGAAATAAAAGCGTTCGTCGCTTCACGGTCTGTTACGACGATTAACGATATATCGCGCGAACAAACAACAGAGAATCGTTCATACTGTTGTCAAAAAAACGAATATTTCCCAAAATAGAAGAATAATCGACGATCGATCGTACGAGACAACGATACGATTCGAACGATGCGACGTTCATAACCCGGTATGCGTGCTGCGATATGGCACAACCACGACTGCGATGTACGGCCGACGGCGCTTACGTTTAACGAGGAGAGAGAGATGTCGCTCGATGATGACGACGCGCTCGATGATCACGTGTTGTAAAAGCGATGTATAACGCCCAACACGTGAGGAAACACGTTTCATCGAGAAAATCTGGCCACCAATCTCTTCCATATCATTTTTCTTCCTTCTTGTAAAACATTGGGATTGCACACGTTTCGTACGATGATTCTAGACGATATTGGCGCGAGAAAAAAAATCACGTTCGAGGCACGAGGAGCATGCTTTTTTCTAGCCGTGGAGCACGCAGAATACTGCCTTGAACCAGATACTCGCACCAACCGCGACTAGCTACGCACGTGACGCGATAGAATAAATTATTTTTCATCGGTGCCATACGAAATTGTAATCGTGGAGTATAGCCAAATACTCACGCGATTGCGATTTTGTAATTCACCGAGTTCTAACATCGATAGATTAATTCCGATTGATATATTTCATCAAATTCTTCCTTACTTTCTTGTAGACAAAGATGATATATTTTTCAAATTTTACCATCTTCGACGATCCATTATAAAATCATCGTGCTTTTTGCACGATGTAACTTCAATTTCTTCTTTATATTGAATATTTCGAGATCGAATATGAAATCATAATTTTTAAAATGCTTGATCGAGAATCAACTTAATTTGTGAAATAATGAATTTCTTTTTATTATTAATTTGTAATTTCTATTATAAATATATATATATATATATTATTCGGATATTAATTATGTTTTTTTTTCTTCCTTTTCACAATTGACAATTCCTTTCCCTTTCCCAATTATGAAAAATCTTGGCGAGAAATAAAAATATTATTAAAAAAGAGAGAAAATAAAATACGAAAAAACGTTCTACGTTTTCGTAGAAAATAAATTCGATATCAGGAGAGATCGGTGCACGCAGCATTGTCCGACCTCGTAACGAACGACGTCGTGTTGGCGGTAGCCTCGGTACAGCGAACCGTAATCGAGAATTGCTCGTTGACCCTCGACTTTGTAGTTTCTGCTCG
>NW_006263376.1:700640-711147 GCF_000469605.1 Apis dorsata
GTCCGCGACGAGACACGACGAGAACAGCGATCCGGGAAAGGAGCCGGATCGCGAAAAATCAGTGGGGAACCGCACTAACGGGGTCGAGTTATCGGCATTCCGGATACAACCGGACCAGGGAGAACTTTGCGGCTGACATCGAAGCCCGTGTTATGACCAAAGTTTATCGACAAACGCTTGACCTCATGCTATTTTTCAAACGATAACCGGGAATCACCGGATCTACCAACTTCGACGAGTGGTTAGTAACAACAAACAAAACCTATCGACATTTCTGCACTTGTATATAATACGTGTTATAAATTATTCCTTCGATGCTAATTTTCATCTCTCGATCCACGATCACGTGAAACGAGTTTGAAAATTTGCATACTGAACGAACAATCAGCGATGATTCGCCACTGGGTCGATAGCGAAAATTTCTTTTATATCGAGACTTCTTTTATAACGATGACAGCCTTCCGAGATGATGGTTGGAACTTATGTATAATCAATATGATATGATATCTTTTTTTCTTTTTCGTTTCGTGATTATCATATATAAAAAAAAGTGTATTTATCTAAAACTGAATAGAGGGATAAACGGCTCGTACAGCTGGAATTTGCGATAGATATTCATCCATTCTCTCGTATAATAATAATTAATTAAAATCTTCGTTGCGATAAATTTTTAACGTAAGAATATTGGGATAAAAAAAAAAAAAAGAAGAAAATTTATTTTAAAAGCGAGAATGACTCGACTCGTCCGAGTAAACAGACGAAAAACAAGAACATACGTCGAGTCGTGGATCGTAAGATATTGCGAAACGTGTTTTTCACGTCGCTCCTACCTGGAAACATCGTTTCCCACAAAAAGCTTACGGCATCACGTAAAAAAAAAACATGAATTTCCTTGATAAGGAGAAACGAATCATATAAAATTCCGTATCAAAATGATAAAATATCAAAGTAAAAATTTAAACAAAGATAAAGAAAAGATTTGTACGAACGACACGGAAAAGAAGAAAAAAATCGTTTCTCACAGAAATTTTATTCATTTATTTGTCGTTTTCGACACTACAAGTATCCCTTTTCGCATAAATCGTCCAATTCTAGAATATTATCAAATATCTTACTAGTGGACGATCACGTTGACTACGAAAAATGCATTTATAAGAACAAACATGTGACCGACGTTGATTACGAATAACGCCTTGAGTGAATGGACACGTGTTGTTTTTAGCAACCGTGACGCAACCGATCACGTATTATTTCTATCAAAGCGTAATGATGTTTCGTGAAGAAAAATAAGAAAGAAGAAAAAAAAAAACGATAAGTGTAAGTACATACTTAATCGTATCGTACTTAGAAAAATAACATTTTTCGAATCACGATAGCACGATTGTCTTTTATATATTCAATTTAAACGTTAAAAAAGAAAGAAAAGCAAGAATTACGACGTATTAAAGTGTAAACTAATTATTTTCCAGAATCGAATCAGCATCGTACCGGTCCATAATACGATTAACCTTCGATCGGTTATCGAGAAAGCTCTGTTATCGACTTCGTTAATGGCATCGCGCGAAGTCCAAAACGATATTCCATAACGACGCATTTATATCTCATTCGCAGAAAGCTCATAATAATCGTTACGTTTACTTCGAGTCCTCGTGACGCTTGGTTTGCTCCAATGAAACACGTGACAAGAGAATACGAATTCCTCCTTTTGTATCTCGATAAGGAATAACAGAGGGAGGGAGGCAAAAATACGAAACGACGTTCCGTAACGTGATCAGCGATGTAACGTTGTGGTTACGCATTTTAAACAATATATATATATATACATACACTATACATATATAAAATAACGATTATTAAAATAAACAACTAATCCATGAATGAATCGTTAGCGTGTGTTTCTATGTATGTATTTGTGTACGATTGAAATGACGAAAATGTGATTATTTATTTGACGATTAAAATAAACGAATAAGATAGAATATAAAAATAATCTTTCATAAAGAATAATAATTTTTTTAACGTTTATGACTTATATGTTAAAAGCGATAATAAACACGGAAAAAAATTACTCGTCTTTATAATTTTACTTTCATCGTTTCTCTTCGGAATATATTCTATTCGGAATATAGATAAATTCGATTAAAATAATAGGAAATTGCCAACTAGTCGGTGACTAGATGGCATCACGTGCCGGATAAATCAATGAACATGCAACGTACAACACGTGCTAATGACGAATCAAGAGAAGAGATAATACGTATCTTTCTATATTTAAATTAAATCGTACAAAGATTTTATCCCATTCAACTTCAAAGGGAAATTCGTTTGTAATTTAATAATTTATAATCGTAATTTCGCGATTTTTTTTTAATCCAGTTGACTATTTTTAAAGCTATGAAATTACACGATACGTAAGGTTATTTTGCGGTGATCTCGCTTATAGTCGAACGTAACTCGGCCTCTAACTATTATATACATACAGACAGATACATACACGTATATATCCCTATACAACGAGCGTCGTACGATCGTTTTATTCAATCGTGCTATTTTATCTTTAAGAAATAAGTTATCGTTCGATGTTAGATATTTAACATGACTCGAGCAAATTCGATTCGAACGTAAATTTAAAAGTTTATTAGATCAAAAGCGTTGTCAAATTCGCTTAATTTATACTTTCCTTGATCAAATATGAAGCAGAAGGAAAGGATATTTCAAACTTGAAGCGAAACTGGAATACTTGGAAACATCGATGATGATTTTTTTATCGCGGTGTACGAGCATTGTACATTATTGGCAATTCTGTGTCACGATTATAACTTGGACACGGCGAGGGAGGTCGGTGCTCTTACGGAACAGGAATAACTTGATGTACATCGTTTCTATGCCATTGCAATTATTATTTGGGTCATCGATAATCATCATAAGCGTTTTTCCCGTGCGTCTAACACAATCATTTTTCATCCATGTTATTCCATTTTACGAACGATGATTTTTTATAAAATCACCGATATATTAAAATACCATCGAAAAACGAATACAGCTTCGTATATTTCGTATACAGCCACAGGTTGGTTTCCTTCGAAACATAACGAATCAAGCGACACGTGTATTTACTCCGCGCGGAATTTCGAAAGCTACGAACGGCGCGTGACTTGAATTATTTCGATTGTCGCGTGTAAATCGAACGACAAAACGGAAAAATTACTAAAAGAAGAACGTTTCGTGTGTAAAATAAAATAGGAGAAAAAAATGTAGTTATAAACGATACATTAACTATAATCAGTATATGATTAAATCGCGATTAATCCTTGATTATTCCTTTCTAACTTTCTAAGTTATTCTACGCTGAAAATAAATATATTTGTTACGTATTTAATTACACGTCGAATCTTAAGCGACACGTATATCTACTCAAAAGAAATTTAAGTAATAAAATAAAAAAAAAAAAAAAAAAAAAAAAAAAAAAAAAAAAAAAAAATAGTCGAGTTGACATTGTACAGGTTTTAAATTAGACTGAAACGTTTTATCTTTCATGAAACGTCTCAAGTTACACGTTTTAGTTTTCGAATTGTGTAAATTATTAACAGCTAATCGATTTTACGAGCTTTAGAAAGTTTTAAAAGCCGTGTTCCCGTCGGCAAAACTATGCCAAAAATCACGTCCTCGTACTTTCCAAGTTGGCAATTACGTTTTCAATCGTTCATCGTTATCGATCAATGACGAGCGGTTTAAGAAACAAAGTAAAAGTAAAAAAAAAAAAAAAAAAAAAATGAAAATTAATATATCAAATATTGTCTTTTTATGCTCAAAAGAATACTGAAGAATTCCAGACGGCATAAAAACTCAAAGTAAACTTCAGACTCTTTCCGTTATAGAAAAAAGAAAATACTTATAAAGCGAAAAAACATACATCGATGGAGGAAAAAAAAAAACATTCGTGGTAAACATTTAATATGTTAATAGCATGCAAACCGTTCGAGATATTATATATTTCTCTTATAAAAAAAGCAGCAAAGTTGAAGCACGTTGCGTGCACGATACGCGTTTAGAGATCGTTATTGGCCTGCAGTAACATCCGATGACGTAGAAGCTGTATCGAGACCCTGACTCATTGCCGGAGCCATGACCGAGAATTCAGTCAGGTATTTCCCCGCATGAATCGTTGGGATGGTGTGAAAATCACGTTCGTGCCATCGAGCACATCCGTGACACGTCGTGCGTAGGAGAATAAGAAGCGAAGGGAATCGCGCGTGAACGAAATTTCGTAGAAATATTCGACGTGTTCAAGTTTCACTCACGATTATCATTACGGAGATTTTATATACATTCCTGATTTCTTGAATTCAATCGTACATATTAGATTGTGATAATTGCAACGAGAGATAAGATAATTTCAAATTCGATCATTATAATTGACACTTTGATCGACGAAATACAAAGAATCGAGAGAGATTTTTTTAATTTTTATTTAATAATTTTTTTCAATTTTCAATTCTATTATAATTGTCATTATTTTCAACGTTAAAAAAATCTATTACTAGATAAGAAACTATTATGGAAAATTACAATTCTCGATAAAAAAAAAAACATCGAAAAATAACTTATCCATTAGTACCTTATCTTTCGTATCATACTCGAATATCTTGTGTTTGGTAAATACGTCCATGACTTCGAAAATGTGTAATAAAGGTAATAAAGGTAATAAACGAATCAATGGTTATTCGATTCGTATTTAATATTTTGATTAGACGATTAAAAAATAAAAATCGAAAATCATATATCACGAATTTTCGAATAAAAATAATTACGTATCTTTATATCGGCAAGGTAATAATCACCATGTTTCTTATTACAATCTCGATTAATCGAGATGTTAATCAATTCGATCAGAATAAAAAACACATATAAATGATAATATTTCGAGGAATTTCGTAAAAGAAACATATAGAATATTCTTGCACCTGACGATAAGAACGATAAGTTTTATTGGATAATCTTCTCGAAGTCGTATTTACGTTACCATTTTTTTTTTTTAAATTCTTTAAGAGATATTTTTAAAAAAAATGTTGCATATTTTTTAGATTTTCTAATTTTGGATAGATGTTTTTATATAATAATAACGAATATAATATAAAAAGCAAGTTAAAAAATTCAAAATTATCATAACATTCGATATTCGAACTTGCAAATTACAAATATCCATACTTTATAAAGCAAACACATTCTTACAAATTATTTAACGGATTCGATTCGAGACTCGGAAAAAATCGTATTATTTCCTCCAAGTTGTATTTCAATCGAGCCAACTCGAACGAATTTTTAATCCGGACAATTCTCGTAATATCTGGTCGCGGGACTAGTGAAGGTAAAAAGAGAAGATACGATTTTTTCTCAAAACGAGAAGGGCGATGGATTTCGCCAGGTATTCCATCGATGTTTTCAACGATCAATTGGCGAGAAATTGATCGAGATTACGCGATCAGAGACTGAAAACGAAATTTGTTGCGTAACCGAAGATAAAGAGTCGGAGAGATTTTTACCCGAGATTCGACGCGACAACCCGAATTGGCAATCGCGACGATTTCGAAGATACAGAGAGACGATTCTGCGTCGATCCATAGAATCGAGTCAAGAATAGGAAAGACGTTGCTTGCTCGAGCGCGAAATAAATTATTTTTAAGTTCTCTCCGCTAAAATAAGCGCGAGCTTACGTTATCCGTTAATCGTATCCCCGCTTTCGCAATCGATCGTTCGATTTTCGAGGGAAATTTAATTAACCACCGTCGTCGCAATCGATTCGACCGGTGGCACGTAAGCGCGCAAGTTCGGCTCGGTTGGATCGAACGGAACGGGACGAGAAATTGGAAAGTTATCGCGCGTGAAAATCAAAGGGGTCACCGAATCCTTCCGCCGCTCTTGAAATTCTAATGTAACCGGCGCATTAACATAAAACGGGCGCACCGATGAAAGCGGCCCACTTGAAATTCCCAACTTTTCAGAATCGATTGGTCGAAGCGCGCGTGAAAACCGAAAGCGGCCATTTCTTCCCCCCCCTCCCTCTAGTGAATCGGTAAACTGCGCCCATTCATTTGCAAGCCGAATCCCCGTGATCTCCGTCGTCGAGTTCGGTTAACGCGATCGCGAGAAGATGCCTCGTCTCGCTTTAAAAAAAAAAAAAAATTACGAAATCGTAGAAAAGAGAAATTTTTTATTCCCCCCCCGATTTTTGAATAGACACTAGATTCCTATAAATAGCGGTTTATATAAATATATAAATATAAATGTTCCAATTCGTTTTGGCAATAGATCCGTCCATTTTTTTTTCCTTTTACTTCTACTTTCTCCGACAAGAGAACGGAGAATCTTTGTTAAACTCGGAATCTTTCCTCGAGTTAGCAACCAGGATAAGCGAGGTAATTTCGAATCGCTGATGAAACGGCGCCGTCGTTACGGTCAAATTTGTAAAAATAGACGAGGTCTCGATTATTGCTACGGTTGGCTAATACGGTTGTAATCGATTCGGTAATCGCGTCGTTTCCAACGATTATAACGGGTTGTTATCGCGCATAACCGATCGATTCATCGTGGATTTACGTAAAAATGGTAGGATAGATCGAGAGAGATGGCACGTTTCTTCTTTTTCCTTTCGTCCCGTTACGAAAATCCCGTTTTTCGATTTCAATTTTAATCGACGGAAATTTTCCGAAAAATACGCGGGAACGAATCTTCCCTCTTGGCCTTTTTCCATCGTCCGCTATATCTTGAATCCCCGCGAATACTTAAAAAATCTTATCCTCGCGCGCGAGTTCGATAAGCGATACGCGACAAAGATGGAAAACGCGATGGAGCGCGGTCGGTTTCTCCGGAAAGCGGCGGCAACAACACGTGAATCCGAGTCACTCGTGCTTGGTTGGAAGGACGCGAGTGCATCCGACGCGACGCAGGCAAAAGCAATTGTGCAACCCGGCTTGAACGATCTCGCCGTCTCGACGCGACTAATAACCGCGCCACGTTGCGCTAATAACCGGAGGGCGGCCATTGCCAAAAGCGGCGTTCCGCCCAGACACGCCACGCCACGAATTCGAACGTGCGCGTTGCACGTGATCCGATGCAATTACGGAATGAACGCTACACGCTACACACGCGTATACGTGCATCGTCTCACGACCGTGTCGCGTGTTCGTCGCGTGAACAAAAATATTAATTCGGAACGAGGTCCGAGATCGCCCCTCTTCCCTCTCGCCCACCCACCTCGCTTTCATCCGCCGATTCTTCATCCGGACAAATATGCCTTTCCACTCTCCCTCCCCGTATACCGATCGTCTCCGACCGAAGAGCAACGCTCCCTTCGTCGCTTTCCATTCTTTCGCACCGCGTCTCGATATAAAATGCGGAATGCAACCTTCGACGTCGAGTCTCTATTTAAACAAAAGTCGAAAGGAAAAAAAAATTGCAGCCAAGGAACGGAGGCATCCCGGACGGAAAAGAAAGAGAGAGAGAAAGAGAACGAGCTATAAATACCAATGTTGAACGAGAACGGATCGAGGCCTGTCGTCGTGTCGCGAGTCGTTTTCAAACTTCGCTACACGAGCCGCGCAAAATATATATATATATATATATATGTACGACGCTTTTCTTAGAAGCGCAGGGATCGTTAGGAACGTCGACCGGCGAATAAAATTGCCAACTCTCCGCGCAAAGAACGCGCATCGTCCAACCATTCGTCCACGCTCGAGTCAAAATTTTTACGTGTCGATTATTTATTAATGGAAATTGCCGAGGCGAGAAGGAAACGACTCGTAAATTCGCGACATGTGTCAACCATATGTCGCGATGTCAGCGATCCGAATAATTCGTCAACGACTTTTAACAGGTGCATTCCTCGAGGCACGTAACCGTGCTCGTGCCATGTTTTTTCTTATCACGGATTCTCAATGATCCACTTCGCGTTCGATTTATGGAAAATTCGAGATCCTAGACGTTTGTAGACTCGTCGTTATCGAATCCAATTTCGACCGGTCGGCGTGTCGCAATCCTCGTTTTCGAGAAACGTGACTGTCATCGACTGTAAACCGACGTTGCATCATCGAGTCGATTCGATTCGATTCGATTCGACCACACGGAAAACCTTTCTCCGCGCTGTTGCCCCAAATACCGATGATATCCTCGAATTTTACCGCCGCTTCTTTCCTTTCCCCTTCTATTTCCCAATGGGAATTGCAAATTGAACGCGTCGACAGCGTTGCGAAAACTTACCCTGGAAACTTTCTTCTTCGTGTAAACCTCGTCGTCCTCCGAGGCCGTAGCAAAGTTCAAGTTCCCTTCGCAATATCCACCGCCTATTCCCATCCTGTATATCTCGTCCTTGCAAGATCTAGCATCCAAACTGAAAACAGAAAAAAACTATTATACCGACTGCCTCTCTCTATTCTCAACGCGTTCCGTTAAATACGATTTCAAAATTCCTCCTGATCCTAATAATTTCGTAATTTCGACGGTCGCGTAAACAGTGTCGAGAATTCTTGTCGCGAGTCACGCACGCATACCGTTCCTTCGCGAAAACGAATTTCCCGCGACGAGTTTCATTCCCTCGAACGTCGCTTTCACATTCGCGCGACTTCGTTCCAATAGCGAAAATTCGCAAATGAGTTACCCCGCGATATAGACGTCTCACGTCTGTAGATAGCGTCTGTGGAAAGTATCGCGGTAAAAGAAAAAGGTTGGAATTATGGAGCGCGATGGATGACACGTGCTCATCGATCGACGCACGATGAGACGTTCTCGAGACGGGAAAACGATCGTCGCCGTACCAAGCTCGCCCACGCGCTTTACATCTACCTCTACCGCTTTACGTAACGTTTTCGTTCGTACGAGAGAACGTTTCAACGTCAATAACCCGACGCGTCCGCGTCCTCTGCTCCGTTATAGATTTTCCGCCATAAATAGAGTGGACGGAAAAGGCAGCGGTCTCGGCGCATTATTGATAACGACGCCACGGCAATGTCGTTCCTCGTAAAAGTTGCAGGTGACCGCTCGTTTCTTCGATCTGACTGTGCTTCTATTCTTCCCATCCCATTTTCCCATGAACATCGACGTGATCGACGGATCAAACATTCTCGTCGATTATGTCCACGAATCCCATTTGAATCTTTTTATCGATCGAGCTATTTATTTTTGCTTCGACGAGACGCGAAAAATTCGTATCGACACCGAATACGTGACTGATATTTACCTCGAATTTCGTAAATGTCGTATAAACGGAGAAACGATCCGCGTGCCAATTCGTCTTACGACACCACTACTTTTCAACGTGTATGTTTACCAAACGTGTCTATTTTGTGTCACGGCGCGCATAATTAAATCTATAAGTATTATAATAAGAGAACTTATTATAATACGTGAAGAATCTCGGTAAGAAATAAATGAGAAATATCGTTACCGATTAATCGTGCACTACCGTGTCATATTAAGAACGTGCGATTTTATTTGTTCTTCTTATGTGAACATGAATTTCTAAGAACGTTTATCTCTACTCTAAAGTAAAAATTGAAAATGAGATAAAAGTTTATTTGCATCGTGAAGTAAATAAGTTATTTGGTTAATAAGTAATTCGTTGCATCCAAAACACGATCAATTTTCATCTTTATTCTACGTTTCTATGTTTTATCGTGATATGAATTCGTTGAAATTTAAATCATCATCATTATATTTTCAATCTTTGTTCTCAAGAAAGATGAAAATGAATCGAGTAATAATTCTCGTTGCTGATGATACGCGTTATTTGAAATCTTTGTGCAAAGTACATTGAACACGATGCGCATTTCAAACAAAGACGAGTGTCATCCTTGTTCCAACATTGCACATAAAATTTCCTCGATGCGACACGTGCTGCGTTTTTCTCAGCTTACGTTAAACATTGTGTCGAACATGTGTGTCAGGTAAGATTCCTGTGTTCAAGGAAAAAAAAAAAAAAAAAATATCCATACCTATTCTTTTTTTTCCTACGTGTTTCGATGTAAAAAATTTCACATCGAAGCAGGATTCTACATTTTAATAACTTATTGTTGACACGTAATAAAATCACGTAAATATTTCATGAAAATTTTAAAATTGGAAATTTTATTGTATATTCTAAAAAAAGAATTAAACATTGAAAATATCGAGTTGATGGCGTATATTAATTAAGTTATTTTAACATTTATGAATATATATATAAAATTATTACATATGCAAAAGATTGTTATAATTCGTAAGCGTAATTTATAATCAACGATATGGAAATATTTGCATTATAGACTTTTTTTACGATATTTTTAGCAAATATTTATGAACGTTTTTAAATTACCGCTGCGTCTTCTTCAAGTCCTGTAAAATATAATAAATTACAAAGGAAACATATTTGGTCGATAAGTTAGACATTGAAAATTTTTTTGGATCAACGCCATCTCGCGTTTGGATCACCGAAGCTCCGACTTGTTATTGGCATAGCAGAATATGCGAGGAG
>NW_006263376.1:711425-712561 GCF_000469605.1 Apis dorsata
TTCCCGCCATTTATGGGAACGATACATGGAAAATTCATTAATTACTCGTTTCCTAATTAAAATTTCAATATTTTTAAACTCGCATCTTGAAGCTAGAACTTCAAACAACTTTCTTATATAAATTTTAATGTGAAATTCTTTTTAAATAATTAATTATTGACGCGTTTAATTCATCATACGTTCTTATACATCAGACACCATGTAGAAAATTCACTAATTATTCGTTTTCTACACAGAATTTCGGCACTTTTAAGATCACATTTTGTACTTAAAACTTCAGACAAGTTTCTCGAATTAATTTTAATGTAAAATTCTTTTTAATTATTTAATTATCATCAATTGTTGTGAAAAGTCCGTTGCGAATCTCTATTTCGTAACAAAATAATAAACGAATAATTTATTCGTTTAAACATAATTTTTATTAATTAAGTAAAATTGTAAGTAAAATATATACGCGAAAGTTAGAGAAGAAAACGATGTTGTCAAATACATATAATCATACTTACGAATAAATCTCATATTAATAAAAAATCTATTACGTTTCAATGTTGTTGATTTGATACGATTTAATAAGAAATGCAAGATACTTTCACATTAAAATTGATACGAGAAATTTTCTTCAAGTTCTACTTTTAAGATACAAGCTTAAAAATATCGAAATTCCAAATAAAAAATGAGTAATTGATTAATATTCTACGTAGTGTCTTCGATATAATAAAAAATACGACATATTAATCGTTAATAAACAATGAATTAAGAAAAAGTTTACATTAAAATTAATACAAGAAATTTGTCTGAAATATTAGCTTTAAAATGTGAATTTAAAAGTATCGAAATTTTTAATAAAAAACTTGTAATTAATGAATTTTCAATATGGCGTCTTCGATGTATTAAGCCGTATGGCGCTTTAATCGTAAATAATTAATTAATTAAAAAAAATTTCACATTAAAATTTATATAAGAAAGTTGTTTCAAGTTCTAGTTTTAAGATGCGAGCTTAAAAATGCCAAAATTTTATGTAGAAAACGAATAATTAATAAATTTTCCATGTATTGTTCTCGTAATGGTGGGAGATGCTCTCTATCTTTCTCGCACAATGGTGCTTTCCTCGTCTACGACTTCGCATACCTCCTCGC
>NW_006263376.1:712614-730831 GCF_000469605.1 Apis dorsata
ATATTCTGCTATGCCAATAACAAGTCGGAGCTTCGGTGATCCAAACGCGAGATGGNTGCTGATTCCAGAAATTTTTCCAACTTTCTATAACTTATATACTCCGTTAAAAATTGTTCAAACAGAAGCACATGGTGCATATATCGATTAGAATTTTATTTAATTAAAATATATAACATAATTAAAATTATTTAAATATAAATAATATAAAGAGGATATTCTTGGAGAAATAAATGAAAAGAGAAAATATATATTATATATGTAAGTAAATATATAGTTTATTTTTTTGGTTAGGTTATGAACTTTCGATTAATAATAAATTTCACAATTTTACAGTAATTATCCATTTATTATTGAGAATTAATTCAATGGAATGATACATTATATGTATATATATTATATTAAATTGTTAAAATCATAAACTAAACATAATTAAGTAATCATTGAAAAAATCATTCTGGTTCCTTGATTTTTTCAATGCAATTTCGAAGATATGAACTGAATCCCAATCCAATAATAATTGAAATCGTTAAATTAATTTATATAAAAATATAAAGATTATAATAATAATTATAATAGAAAAATAATAAATTTGAAAACGCAAATAGCAATCTAACAATAATAAGCATTTGTGTGTATTATTTGCTATAACGTGGCAATTTATGAAAGAAGGGCAGAAAGAGATTAAAAATTAAGAAATCAGCACAATCTCTACGTCATAGATGAAACTATGAATAAATCAGTGTAACATAAGGTCAATCGAAAAAATATTCTAGATTCTACATTTCAAATAAATTTCTTAGTATGATAAAATAATATATATATATATATTAATATATACATATTTATACATATTTATAACACTTTTTCAGGAGTTAAAGAACGAAAGAAAGAAAATGGCAAAAAAGTGACATACGAAATTTTTTTCTTTTAGAATTTTAAAATTGAAAATTTTCAAAATTTCAATTAAAATTCTCAATCAATTTTGTAATTTTGTATCAAGAAAATATAATCCAAGAAAATGTGGCATATGAAATTGTTTTGATATTTCTAAGAACAAAAATTTTAAATCAAATTTTATATATATATACTTACATATACAATATTTATCTCTACATGTATACTTATCTCCTATTTTTTGCAATATTTAATATTTTTTAATAATTTTAAATTTTATAATCAAAATAATATCAAAATCAAGCAAGATATTTTAACTGATAAAGTTTATCCTGTAATTGGAAGTATTGAATGTAGATAAACATAGTATAGAAAATATATTTTTAACCAGTGTACACGGATGTAAGAATATAGATTTTTAATTTTAACATATTTTTTAAAATCACGAAAATCTTTAATAAAACAATCGAAAAATTATATATAAAATTTATTTATGATTTGAATCAGTAGCTAAAATTTAAAGATTTACTTTAAATTAGTTTTAAATAGTTGAAAATACAATGTCAACTTACTACTTACAATTAACATATGTAATGTATAATTAATCATTTATCTTACTATAAATATCTTTCCTTAATTAGACTGTAACAAACATGCTCCGAGCAAAGTACTTTTTATGTTCATCAATAATCGTGACAGTGTTCCAAAACAACGTAACTGAAAATAGCAAGAGGCTATTCGGTTCATTGGATCAAAGTGTAGTACGAAATTATCGTACTAATTTCAGTCCATCTAATCAACATTATAATTTAGTCAAGTTTTATTTTTAAAGAAATATTTCTTCATATTCCAATTTCAATGCAATTTCAAAATTGTATCAATAATTATGCAATTACAGGAATATATGATGTGCTTTAAATCTAAATTGAAAATAAATAAAATTCAACAAATTTTAACCTCGGTAAGTAGTAGTTCGTAAATTTATCTCGTTGAATTTTGAATAATTTTACACATTTTTAAAATCGACCATTTCCTACGCGATAATTTAACACGCTTTCCTCGTAAAGGAAAAAAAGTTACGTTCTCTGTTATAAAAGACATTACCCGGACCGAAACCATCGTTTACCTAATTGTAAACGGAAACACATTTCTCTCGGTCATACAAATGTACTTGTTGTGTAAAAGCTTTATTTATAGCATTATTCCGACTACGAGATATAATTCGATTTCACATTATATAATTACATCTCGGAATTACGCAAATCGATCGCATCGCGAACGTGTATGTCATTCCTCTACCGTTTTCCGGAATTACATAGAGTAAAAAGTAACACATGCATTGATCATCAACATCGTTGTATCGTATACGCAATTATGGTGGAATTGCATAATCATTGCTAATGATAAATTCCATTTATACGAAGGATGAGACTCGACAATAACGAAGAACACGCGATACTAACTGCATCGCAACTTTATTTTTCTATCTCTAAGTTTAACAATTCGTTTACGAGATGCTTGTGGTTTTTGACACCACGATTCTTATGTTTATTCTAAGACAATATTAATGATTTTTTTCACACGTAAATAAAATGGATAAATTGGACACGTACACCGAGAAAAAAAGATTCGTTGTCAATATTTGCAATAACTGCACATACCATATTAAAATATATAATTATCGTATATATTTAACATGCGAATATAAATAACAGTGCGCATATACATGTATGTAAATATATGTTCGATAGAACGCATGTGAAACAATCGCGCGACAAAATTATCGGATAACAAAGAATATTCAGGCTTCGATGAATAATAAATGATGATATTTTATTTTCCACATTTTGCTACACTTTTTTACATTGTAACAAAAATGCCAGAAATAATTGTCATTTTATTTTCTTATTATTTGATATTCAAAAATTCTTTGTTTAAGTCAAATTCGTTTCCCATATCTATCTCAAATTTGATGAATCATTTATAGAAACAATACGTTAAAATATAATTATATAAGAATACGTATTTAAATCCCATTGTATTAGACGCGAAGCGATATTCGCGTTAGGAAATTTCACGGTTAATCATGTCACAAATAATTTCTCTAATGAAAGGAACGTCATTGTCGAGTGATTATCGTACAACCACGTATCGTTATCGATGTAATATCCAGCAACGCTTTATCCGTTAATGATATTACTTCGCTTTGACATTTCCCGTCAATTTATGAACTATTTATGCGATCTCCCGTACCGAAATGTGACCATAATATTGATATAACACGATAGAAAATTTTGACCACTCGATATCGAAAATTTGGATTATCGTCGATGCGAACAATGAAAATGTTTTTTAGAATTCTTAAACTTATATAATTTATATATATTATATATTATATAATTAGAAAAATCATATACCTAATCAACGATTAATTAATACGACCGGTTAATATGGATTTTCGAAATATTTCGAAAAAAAAAAAATAATTGCGTAAAGCGATCAATTTCGATTTTGCTTCAAAGATATTAACAATTTTTCTTTTCAAGATTGGAAAATCTATGTAATTGATGGGATGTTAAAAAAAAAAAAAAAATAGCGAAAATATTTTTCAATATTCTTCTTAAATAAACTTGAATTCCCTTATGGAGATGTATAACATTGATTAAACGAATCAAATGACATTAAAATAAAAAATTTGTACAAGAATAAACTATACATATCTTAATTACGTCGATGAATAACACTTTTTTGCAGTTCGATAACATTATGTATTTTTTATCCAAAAAATCAATGACAACGTCCTTGGCTTAATCGACAGGCGAGTGGTTCATAATATGTTACACGATATTTTTCTCCACACGCTTTACCGTAAATGATGTAACACGCAAGTAAATTATCTGAAACAATTTTCTGCATCGTTTCTTGCACGAGCATAATCACGTTGAACGTGTTATAAGCGAGAACCTCGTGTACCTGCACGTGGTTGACATTTTCCGGCATGTGACTCGATTTCCCTCCTTCTTCTTTATTTCATGCACCGCTTGCACATCGTCGACGATGCACACCTGTGTAACCATATCTACGAGCAAGCATCTCCTCGTCACCTGTACTTATACTACTTGTAAATAAACGATAATGTAGTCGCGTAACGATGCGTCATTGACGTCGATTCATTTCCAAATCGAAAGTTTAGAATTTTATTTTTAAACTTTCAAACTTTCCTTTCCAAATCTTCAAATGGAAACTTTGTTTTTTTTTTTCTATTTCAAAATTTTCGAATAAAATTTTATTCCAAATTATAACTACGACGAAATCGGATATTTTACGTTAAACAAAAAATAATTGACTCGTAAAAGAACAATTTTAGACTTTTGAAATTATAATACGGTTGATATTAATATCGAAAAATGAATCAAAGAAACTGAAATATCTTGAAAATTCTTGACAATTGTAAATAAAAAAATCAGGATGAATCAGGAAAGCATAATTAGTAATGTTAAATTTTTTGCACTCCCACGACAATATTTCGAAATTGATTCGGGGCCAAAGTCGACAATAATTTGAATTAATATGGAATTAATAGAAAAAAATTAAAACAATTACGATGAAAAAATTAATTACAATTTTTAGACAATACGTATAAAACGAAGAATTTTTATACCATAAATTAATTTATTAATTTATTAATCGCATTTTTATACTCGTGCTCGCTTCAAATTAACACAGTTCACGTGTCGTTAAGTAAGTTACGCAACGATTATTTTATATCAAAACTGATGATAACTGCAAAATGCTGCGTGAATTCCACTATCTGAACTTGATTCGCCGCTACGAGACACGTGCGACGAGATATATCCTTTTTTCCATCCAATGAATTATACTGGCATTCATCTTGCGCGCGCAATAGCACGGGATGCACGAAGCTGTGATTTCGTAAGCCGAGATTTACGAGTTACTCTCCATTAATAGCGGCTACAATTATACGGATCCGCCCATTGGAACAAGAATATCCGCGAACTACGCTCGACAAACCGACGAATCGTACTTATCACGTAATGCGTTTCACGCGCACCAAGTAATTTTGATTGTCTTATTACTATCTCGGCAACCAGGCGATTAACAAAGGAAAAGGAAGTCCAAAAATGGAGGTCGAATAAGATGGAATCCTCGTACGATGAACGGTACGCTTCCTTGTTTGTCTTGAGAAAATGGAGTAAGCGGTTTCTATAAGTGGACCTTGATGGATATAAGAACGTTGTAAAAACTTTGGCAGTGAGCGTGTTCCGTGTTTGGATAACGTCGTCAAAATCAAAATCGATCGGAACGGGAGGATAAAAAGAGGATACAGGGAGCAATATTTATTTCGAAAGATATTTCATCAAAATAATTAAAAATAAACATTCGTTATTTACTAAACGCGTCCAACGATCGAGTCAATTTTTTCATTTTCGTTACGATTCGCGTGCTCGTAATAAAAAGATTTCGATTGGGAAGGCCTGGTTGAGAAATCGATCATCGAAATTACTCACGATCGTAATTACGAAAATCGAGGATTTTAATTGGTACGAAATCCGGGTCACAAAAGATCCGACAACAATTTAAATACTCGTAGTTCACAACGTCCTTCATCGACCTTACTACCCACCACTTTAGTTGGCTCTGCCCGTACGTGCTGTCACTTTCACATATGGTTGCACCCACACTATTGGCTGCCTCGTGTTCACGTGCGTCAGCTATCCAGTCAGGGGACGACCTGTTTTCTCTCTTTATATGCCGACGATTCTTCGCGATCCTGACCATTTTATAAATGTATCGAATTATTCATCTTCCGATGTCGCACGATGGAAATTTTAGGAGAATGATCTCGATTTATCTTCCACAAAGAAAATAAACGACATTTACAAATAGTGATCATCAAGTATATACATTTTTCTCTCAACTCTAACATTCTCAATTACAAAATACTCGTTACAGTGCAAATAAATTCGTAAATTTGGCAATGATTGAATAAATAGTTACGTTTTCCAACAAACTGTGTACGACGTGAATCGTAAACAAAGAAAAGGATGAATAACAGTATTATCTTTTTGTCTGTGTCTCCGCGAATCAAATGAATTCATACTTGTCATCGTGTTAACTACACTGTTTCAAGATTAATAATCCATCCCTTATCTCGAATTATCCTTCTTCAATGATATAATAAAATCCATTTCAAGTGCTATAACTACGTAAGTTATAGCTAATTTCTAAAATCAAATCGGATTTTTTTTAAACCAGACGTTTATTTCTATCATTTTCTCGCGCAACATTTTGTTAATACTATTGTTAATAATAATAATTGTAAATAAATCGAAATGAAGAAAATAAAAAATATGATTTAAGTTTAATTTTGCATCAAACAAAAGAAAATTTGTTATACGTGAATAATTCATCTTTTATAATTTTAATATTAAACGCATTCTGACTCTATATAATTAACGTTTAAAATTTTAAAAATCAAACGATTTGTCAACAAGGATGATTAATTTAGCTCGTATTTTATTTTTTCGAAACGATCAAAGTAATTCGGAGTTATTCAACATCTTTCCACGATCTCTTTGTTAAAACATGGTCATCAACGGCATTCGCTTTCGCATTATATCATATCGTGTATAACTCACGTGCGTAAAGTAGGTACATAATGCATTCGTAATCACACAAACCTATGATATTTTTATCGGGCAATCGACACCACCAGGTAATTATTTCTTTAGACAGTTTATCGTTTTAGTTAGCGACTTTTACGCATACAAAAATAGCAAGGAAATTTCACGATAAATCTAAAATGAATCGGTTGAGTTTTAAATTTGCAAACATAGTATAGTATCGTGAAGTGAAAAAACAGACTGACACGTGATAATACTTGGAATAAATAAGTTCGTTAAAGAAATTGCAGAAATTTCCAGTTTTTGAACGTGCAATCCCTCTAAAACGTATTCACACAACGATTTCGTGAATTTACGTCAAACTTTTATCTCGATTTATCAACGATAATTATCTTCTCGGTTTCGTGTAATTCTCGTTATACATACAGATACAGATTATTTCATCACGTTAAAATGTACATTGCAACTAAATAAATTGTTCAAAGTTAAACTAAATTAAAATAAACTAAATAAATTGTTCGAATTATTAAACGTTCTCGACAAGATGCGAGATTATAAAAAAAAAATCACGATCAACGGTAAACCTAGTTTTCAGCGAATGAATCATTCGACCGTTCAGTGACGCACTAACCATGTACAAAAATCTCATATAAATCGAGTGGGTAGATAAATATTTTATCTAAAAGTGAATGATTTTGAGGGAAAAAAATAAAATTTCGACGTGATTAATTTTTTCCTAAGTATATATGTGAAAATATTAGCTTTTTCAAAAGAGTAGAGAATTATTTTTAGAACGTTAAATTTATTGAGAGAGAGAAAGAGAGAGATTAGTAATGGTCACGCAATGATTGTACATATTATATACGTATAGTATATACGTAGAAAAATAATAAATTGTCATCATTCTTGATCGACGATCAAGAATCTCGATAAATTCATTTCAAACTACGAATAATTGTACATTATTATAAAAAAAAAAAAATTAAATCTAAAATACTGAACGATACTGAAACAAATTCGCAATAACAGAATTTGTCGATAGATACTATATTTTAACAGTCTCGAAACCAGTCTGATGGAACGATTTAACCGAGTCATCCCGTATATCTGCGGCAATTTCCCCTAACGAATGATGAATCATCGAAAACGGGAAATAATTGATTAGAAAGAAGGAACGAACGGTTTCACGAGACCGAGAACGTTCCATCATACCGTCCGTATTATCGTGCTACGTGTGTCGATAACCGACGAGGATGGCCGACAGTGTCGGCTGGACGACACGTGAATAGCAATGAATAGTATTTCGCATACGCGCATCGTGACGATATTACGCCTCCGTGTGTATCGTAGGGCAAATAGGGCTTATGTTCGCGCAATTATAACCGCGATGACGAAAGCGATGATAGGGCATTTAAGGACAACCCTCCCTTATCGTCTCGTTACATGGCGAGGAACCATACGTATAATTCGATCGATTGCGCGCCTTACGTGAACGGTAATTGGACGAACGTCTACTCGTGAGTAGAAAGTCACGATGTATAAATGTACGCCGTGTTGCATGCACGCACACGTGGTACGTAACGGGTGGTCGAAAAAGAAAAAAAATTCTACGTGACGATCCGTCCGCTGATGCAATTATACCGATCCAACTCGATTTCTAACTTGCGATTTGCACCCGTTGCGCACCTCCTATACGTGACACACGTAGATATTCTTATTCTCTATCCTTTCTTCCTCTATTTTTTCTTTCTCTAATCTTAGATGGTTCGTTACCGTTTGCGTAACCTAGCGTCGGAAGCATCGTAACTAACAGGAATGAGAGTGAGTAACACTTTCCTTTGACCGACGACAAATACGATACGCTTTATCTTTGATGCAAGCCTTCTCGATATGTTAGAAGCTTCTCGGTAAAAAGGAAATTTATTCGACTTCGTAACTTATAAGAACGATTCATCGGTAGTAATTGCAGAGTTGTATTTATTAAGAGGATCAGAGGAATCATTATGAGAATTTTAAAAATTTTATTTAACGTAGAACGTTAGATAATGAGGACAATCTTTTTTTTGGAAATAATAATAAAGAAGAGTCGATAGTAGAATAAAGTAGAAGCGAAAAATCATAGAGATAATGAAAGTTTCTGAAAGTTTTAGAATAGAAGGGAAAAGATCAATCACTGATTAAAACGTGATTCGTTACTAATAAAATGGAAATTTTTTTCTACGTAACTAACCATGCTTCGCATACGTTTCACAAGGAAAATCTAATTTCCAATTTCTCGCCATAAATCATTTTAATTCAAACATGCAGAGAAACAACTATATACCAGCAACTAAACCAGAGCCGAGGGAAATGATCGGTTCGCACGATTTCTCAGTGAGCATTTGACGAATTATCGTACATTGAACGCAAACCGATCTTAATTATCAATTACGAAGCGTTCTATCTAGTCTATTTTTATTTGAACGCAAAATCGATTTACAATTTATCGATAAAAAATTAGATTTAATTTCGCTATCCTTATAAACGATCGGTTTTCGGATATGAATCGATGGAAACAAAGTAAAAAAACATCCGTTAATCGTTAAAACATCGTTAATTTTTCGATAGAAAGGTAAAAAGTCGAGTAAATATTACGAAAGAACACGATCTCTTTTTTCTTTACTTCGGATATCGAGGAATTCCAAGAAACTCTTGAAAATGAAGTACGCTTGGCCAATGTACACGATATCGCGGCAATATCGTTGATTAACCTCCCCACACGTGTCAAGCATGTAATTCAAGCAAATTGCGTAAACAACTATGCCAAAAACCCTCGCGAAATCGCATAGTTACACGAAGATGACGTGTGGTCGGGGTCGACGAAAGATCAAGGATACGACGTGAAATAACACAACACACTGGTTATAATTAAAATTCTAAAAGGTTCGAGGTGGGGAAACGTGAAAATAGAATTTCAGAGTCGATGCGCGATACAAAAACGACTCGATTCATTTTTATAGAATTCGATTAATTTGAAATCCATCGGTTTGCCTCCACCTTTCTTAAAGAAATAGAGACACGCCCTTCACAGGGAAAACGGTTGGATCGAAATTGATCAAAATTCCTCGTACCAGATTGGAAAAGTTTTAAAGTAAGAACAGCATCTGGTATGTGACACGTGGTCAATAATACACCGGCATTGTTTTGCATGCCACGGTATGTCGTATTTGTATACACCGGGACGACCGCGTAAAAATGCTAACCTACATCGGATCGAGCTCGAAGCGCGCGTGTTAAGCAACGTGACTCTTGTCTAACCGATTCTAATGCTAGCAATCGTATCGTTCGCAGTTCCAGTTCTTCGTCCCCTGATCTTTTCTCTTTCGATTTTTGTCCACGAAAGCGAGAAATGATATCTTGGCGATTCGAAACGGACGACGTGGCGCGATCGAAAGTTGGATGAACGCGAAAAATGTCTATGCGATGACATAATTTTCTACTTAACGCTTTTGCGAGCGACGATGATGCATCGCGTCTACGTTTTTCTGTCTTGAATAACTCGGTAGGGGAATCTCGGTAGCTCTTTTTTTACTCGTAAAAATAAAAACTGGAACATTTCTTTCTTTCTCTACAAGAATAAAAGTTAAGTTAAACAGAAACTTCGTTAAAATTTATCCATGCAACGCGAATACTTTTGCAAATGCATTTATGATATATCTTTTGATTTAATTAATTTTACCTATTTATAAAAACTAGAAATTACGTAAAGTTATATCCTTCTTCTAATGATAAAGATGACGTTAAATTTTTCTTCGTAATTTAAAGAAGGACTTATAAATTGCAGAAATAGATCGAATTCTTTCGTAAATATTACGAGATTTTGTTTCCCAATCACAATCCACAGCTGCTAGGTATTTCAAATAGCGGCGCATCGCTTCTATTACGCCTATAATCCTAGAAAACGAAGATTAATGTTAAAATATGACATATACAAATAGTTGACATGACGCAAATAGAGGTAAATAATTTCACGTAGATATAATTTGTTTCAAACTTTTAAATGAAATTTCTTTGAAATTCTTTGAAGTAAGAAAATACTTCCATTCTTTTCTTCCGACCCGAATAAATCAAATTATAAATTTCTTTGGGAATGAAGCAGTTTCTAATTTAAAAATCCGATTAAATTCTGGCGCAAACTCGTCGTTCCGAATATCATAAAGTTTGTTGATCGCACGAATCGAGAGTGATGGAATCGAAAATTAATAACCGATCAAAGAGATTGTGAGAAATGACACGTTGCCACAGATACAAAACAACTCGTTATCCCGCGAGAAACGGCCACGAACTACATTTCATAATCCTACAAATAGTTTCACCGGTGTGGTTAAATCTGTTCGTACCGACCTCGATTTCTCGAGTTGAACCTTGACTTGTTCGGATCGTGATTCGAAACATCGAAAACGACCAATATCGGACTGGAGAAAAAGAATGATGTAGAATTACGATACGAAATCGTTCGTTCAAACGATTATTTTTAGAGAAAAATAATCATTGGAATGAATCACACATAAAGACGAAAAAGAAATAAATTGAACATCGTTCAATCACCATACCAAACGATTTCTCCTTTTGTAGAAAATTTGCAATTTTTTCGAATTAAAAATTTGATCGGTCAGTAAAGTACTTTGTTCTGTTCGAAGAAGGTACGAGTTCAAATTGGACGAGTATTCTACGAGCAACGTTTATCTTTCGTTTCTGACACAATAATTCAAAGTTTTTCACAACGAGTCATCTCCCTACCGCTAATCAAATCGCTGGCTTATTTACCACGCTCGCTTATACACGTGCATACACACATTGATCGGGCGGGGAGTCATTCCTCCCCCTCCCCCCTCCGACCTTCCCGAGGCGCACACCTATGAAAACGCACACGGTCGATCAACGATGGAATTGCCAAGGTAACTCTCACTTTTTCTTCAACGACACTGAACGTCCCTCGGGAATTATGCCGACCACAGCAATTCGATTGCCAATAAAAAGGAATTAATGGACGAGTCGTTAGCGGAACGGAATTTTCATAAAGAAGAGAAGGAATTGTACCATGAACTTCGCGCACCATTCGTCAAACCTTATCACAGACACTTACCGCTTTATCGTCGAAATTTTCCACCTAGCGTTATTCACAAGCGTTCAAACGTATTATCTACATCATGTTGAAAATCACATTCAAAGGAGCGTGAAGAAAATAAGGATCGTAATACGATTAGTTGATGATATGATTTAACAAATCTTCGATCGTTCCAATAATCAAAACGTAATCATTTTTGTAGCATAACTCGCACGTTGATCGATCGAAAGGTGAGAAAGATAAATATCGATCGATCGATGTCCCCATTCGGGCATTATCCAGTTCGCACGCATACTCGTGATTTTTCGAAGGACACGATGAAAAATTATTTATGATGTGCAAACATAATTTTTTCTCTTTTATCATCGACGTAATAATGACGATAGTAATTTTTTAACGATACATAATCGTAACATTTTGTCGCGAAGAGAAAAGCAACTGGCCGGATGCATTTTAAATACGTGAAAGGACTTTTGCTTTGCTCCACGATATGCGACATCACGAAGGGGGAAAATTATCTGTGTCAAGATGCTGGTGAAACAGAAACGTAAGATCGAATCTATGTTTCACGCATAAATGTAAGAAGGAGAGAGACATTAATTGCATCGAGAATGCAACGACGGTCATTGTCGGGTGGTTGACGCCGTTGTCTCCTGTGACCGTAATTTATCGCTGATCGATGTAATCCCCTTCTCCATTGCATCGACCTCCATATGCACGCTACTATTGTTCGAGGATGCAGGTGCTTTGCGGTTTCCATCATCACATTCCAAGAAATCCGTGTTACGAAATGAATACGTATCTCGTGCTAGTCCAAAAAAATTCGAAAATTTATCTTTCTTTCGAACCTATCCATTTAATCGCTCGACTTTTCTTAAACGGAAAAAGATAAATTGGAAAGCTTGCGGAAAATCATACGCGTGTGCGATTATTATAACATTCCTAGGATAAATATAGAACACTTGCAGACATCTTAACGATCCAATCGATATTGCAGGCCTATGTTTGCGAATTCTCGCGAGCAGGAGAGACCCGTGCCTACGTGACGGAAAGCAGAGAAACGCGGCCGTTACAACTTACAAGTGAGCGAATCGAAGGATTTTCTTTTGCCGTTTCGAAGAAAATACGTGGAAGAAATTTAAAAACCAGAAATCTTAGTTGATCTTAATCTTAAGATCAAACTAATGAGAAATTCATTCTATAATGAGACGTCTTATTTTTATAAATGAAATAAAAATATGATTAATCATTTCTCTATATTATTTATATTAATAGCGCTCTCTATTACCCACGAAATATTTTATAACTTCAATGAAATATAAGATATATAAAAGTACCGAAACATCTATAAAAAATATCCGCTTTGGGAAAATTACCATTATCGTATTCTCTGTCATCCGCAATGCGTATGTACAGATGATATCGCCAAAATCTTCGAATACGTAATATACGCCCACACACGGCATTCTCGAGTATGTATGCGTTAGTTTCCATGACGCAGTCGTTTATTCAGATTACATCAATTAATGTGATCTTCCATGGCACAAAACCAAGGTGTCATTGTCACAATGGTTCGTACTATCAAAAGTATCTATATACAGCTAATCGAGACCATAGTTTTATCTGCATGTATACTCGATAAAAGCATAAAGTTATTGCTCTTTCGAAATTGGTTAATCGATTAATCAAATTTCATATAATATCATACGTTCGTATTTATAGAATTCGCGCGAAAATTTAAAATCTATAAATTCTCACAAATTCAAATCCAATATCACAATTCCGTTATTCCAGATTGTTTTAAAAAACGATGATTTCATCGTATGCCTTGCGAATAGTAACGTTGGATCGATCATTTCGATTTATTTCAACCACTATCGGTAACTACACCTCTGCTAGAACTCAAGAAACGATGTAGTAATGAAATTGGTGTAATATCTTCAAAGAGAAAAAAAAATCATTCACGAGCACATGCAGTACGGAATACGCATACGTTCACGTGTTGTATAAATGATACTCAAATAAATCCGTACGGATCGATCTACAGTGTCAATGGCCGATGCAACGGTTCAAGCGGCCAACATGCGAAACCGTATTCTATAGCTCGAAGAAATTGTCCGGTTACTGCGAGCGTCGTCAGCGTGCCCCCTCGTCTCGATACATGTATACGAACACTATGTCTCCAGTCTATTCTCGATCTCACGCAAGTGTTATGACCAAGCGTGCTGACATACTCGTGAAAGTCACTCGTTACGAGCGACATGAATACGCGTAAACGCTACTTTCCTTCACTTTCCTTGATAAAGAAAATAGAAAATAAACTACGAATATCAATTTATATTTTTTTTCCCAAATTACGTCTCTGTAGCGATATCTATCTTTTTTCCTCATGTAAAGTGAAAAGTATTAATAAAAACTTGATAGATTCTTAAATGACGCTTAATAACGATTGATCTTATTGCGATATTATTTGAGCGAAGAATCGAGTACAATATTGTTTCAGGGATCGGCCAATTTTTTGCGATCAGATATATTACTCGATTTGCTTTTGTTCTTGAATGAAATGAAAGAAAAACGAGCGAAAAGTTTGAGATAATGGCAAATCATCGAGTGATCTCTACGATGTTATTTTTGAAAGAAAAGTGGTTTGTCATCCCACTATATAATTTAAAGTATTCTCGAATTTTATGTTTAAACAAAAAAAGTGGATATAGCGATTTGTTTATTTCGAGTCAAAAGATTGTTACTCATTTCGGTACAATACTGTATTCGTATATAAATATTTATAGATTATAATTATAATAAACTATAATGAAATTATAATTACTTTTATATCGCGTTTGATGAATGATTTTCAATTCACTGTGCCGCACTGTTCACAGATCGTTGAATCTCCTTGAATTTGAATCCACGATCGATCAATCACTTACACTCATACACAACTCGCCATATTCATATGTATATGCGTTTAATTGACATCAATCACCAACGATAGAGCCAATTCTTCGTAATTTATCTTATCTTTGATGCGGCCATGAATTTTTGACAATATATGGACTTTCGAGACGAGACAAGTCATATCAGTATTGGTCTTATCAACATCGTATAAAATCAGGAAAAAAACGTTGAGCAAGAAAGATTAAGCGAGAGGAGAGCAAGAAAAATCAGACACCTATATATTAATGATAACGAAAGATGTGTAGTTATTCTATTATTCAATGTATAGATTGTAGTAATCTTTCTTATAAATCAATGGGATGCTATTTATTTAGTTTTTATAAGATTTTCTGATATAAATATCGTCGCGAAAATGATCAAATTAATTTTACACAAATTAATTGACCTAAACAGAATTATTATCATGAATCTAAATAATTTAATTAAACAAGATCGCGCGACATGATCAGGAGCGTAATCATAATAATACGTGTTATTTTGTCCATGCTTATGGTTTTATATAACCAACAAACCATACATTAAAATAAGATAAATTTTCAAAAATCTATATAATGTAATATCAAATTTGTATGATCACTTATTTTAAACAGTTCCACGTGTATACAATTAAGATTGCCAATATACCAGTACGAACGCGAGTCACGCGAACAATGGTTCACCCTACTTAATGAGCGTTCTCAACGTAGCTTGTGGTAGATCCATGTAAATATTTTTGGATGGTGTTAGACTGAATAATGCCGGCAAGGTCGACAGCGTGGAACGTTCCTCTGCCGTTGAGAAAGAATCTAGAATGCAGCGGTGATTCATGTCGCGTGTGAAGTGCTTTATAATGCCCTATTATATTATATATGACCGAAACGATAACAATAACGTAAAAATAAACCCTTTTTTCATAATATTTGAGAAATTGTAATTATTTTAAAATTAATATCACTTTTGTAAAAAAAAAAAATGTATTAAGCTTTCTAATAAATTAAAAAATTTCTGCGAATTATTGTTTAAAATACCAGTACTATTAATTTATAATACTTACCTCTCGTATTTTACTTGCATAGAATGAGCGGAGTTATCCTCCCAATAATTCTGTGTCTCCATCATCTTGCCGCATAGAATCGTTTCCAATGCACAACACGATCACTTCCAATTTCGAATTACTATCACCGTTAGCTTCTCTTCCTCTCGCTTCCTCTTCTCGTTTATTATTAACTTTCCACCTTGTTATCTCAATCCGTTTCCGTTTTCACACCGGGAATCGAAATTTTTTTTTTTCAATTTATGATTATAACACGTATATTAAACAAGCAAGTTGCTTTAATCGAACGTGAAATTGAACGATACGCACAAACGTATTTGCACTGATTTTAAAATTACGTATACATAATCAGTTTCTCAAAAAAAAATTAAATTCTCTTTAAACCGACTTCTTGATCGATAGTGCACACTCGACGACTAGGTTAGGTTCGCCTCCACAAACTCACTGACACACTCGAAACGACACGACGGATCAGGAGGCCGGTACTTGGGAATCGCCCACGTCTTTCCGTCCAGTCACACTCACCGATATATCTGTACTGGCGCCCTCTTCTTTTCTTCTCCGTCTTTCTTCCTACTTCCCGATTTCTTTTTTTGGAACCGATGATCGTAGATCGATCTCTCGTTACAGCGATCTCCTATAAGCATAACGATCAAATTATTAAACTCGATCTCCTGTCCGTTTATAAACCGTTTCCATATAAATAGGCGATTATTAGAAAAAAAACAGAGAAACACAACCTAGCTATAAATGTGAACTATGATAAGGCCGTTGACTCGTTTTCAGCCACGAAATTTCACAATATACTAACTGACAGAATTAATAATTGAACGGATGGCGCATTTATTCGCAATCACCGTATTCAGAACTTATAGATACCCTTTTTTAGATGCATATACATGCACTGTACGAATTTCACGTGATTCACGTGTGGCCTTGACGGTGCTCCTGGACCAATAATTGTTACATACACGCTTAAATTTTCGATCAATCGTATGCGTCCTCTTTATTATTGACGCGATACGTCGTACCATATATAGATTCGTAATTGCAATTCTTAAGATTGGCAAAAATAAAAGGGATTTTGTTTGAATAGTTCGTATCACAACGTATATATATAAACGCGTGTCGTCTCCTTAGCAGGCTACACTACGCGTATAATGCGCGGCCCTGTTCGATTCTCGCGATGGTCCGCGGTGTGGCACGCAAGCCACTGGTGGGAGCGATCCAGAACCATCTCAGGCATGGAACTATCGATCTCGGAACCATGCGACTCAAACTTTTAATGTAATTAACCAGTAATTTTTGTTGTTCGTTCGAAATGAATGTTTACAGATACTATTGTCATCATCATCTTCATCTCCTTATCGAAGTAATTCTTCGTTATTAAATTATGACAGATAGTAATTGGGCAATTGTTACGTAGTTTTCTTCATAATCTACGATATCTTTCAGCGACGATAACATACCGATGAGTATGCGTTTGCGGAGCTTTGCGAAATTCTCTGATAAGACAATTTGTTCTTAGTACATCACGTGTTGATAATATTACGCGTGGATCGATATGATGATCTCGAAATAACTTTCACGATATGAGTGCTGTATATTGTACAAAAACAAAAACAAAAAAGATTAATCTAAACATTATTTTTTTAATCGATCTTATTTTTTCTCTTATCAACTATCTTATTTCAAAAATCGATTATTGTTTCATAATTTAATATAAAAGTATTGTTCCAAGATAAGTTATAGAATCCACAGTAATAATACGCATTGATAATTTAAAATTTTGCTTACAAAAATTATAAATTAATGAAAATAATAATTAATTGATAATAATAATGAAAAATCGGTATATTGTATTTATCATGGTATAAACATAAAATAAATTTGTATCCCTGTGTGATATTAAGTGTATCAAATAGGTACACTTATTTCTTTTTATATAAAAAATTAAGGATCACAAATTTCCATTGAAGAGAATAAGAAAAGGAATAATATATGTATCTTAAATGATAAATAATCGTGTCACTGATAAAATTATTTTATGATTCTCGAAAGCATCATACAACACGATATTAAAGTGTTTTAAACTAATATCATCCAATATCATGCGATAAAATCAAATAAATTTCTCAAGCGCACAACACTTTCACCCTTCCATTTCGTTGGAATCTTGTCCAATACGATTCAATAATGTTCGTTGAAGAGAAACTAACTACTTTTTTTATTTTTTTAGTTGATCTAAAGGAGGATTGTGTCGCGTCACGTAACGACTCCATGCGATGATGCAAATCCACATTTGTTCATAACATTTCAGCAAACAAGGCAAAAGTATTAAGATTGCGGGGGTGGTAAGAAAAAAAGATAACTTTCTCGGTGAAAGTCTATGATGAAGGGGGTAAAGTGGGGACTTGAGACGTTACTGACCAACGCGGGGAGTGGTGAATGTGTGGAGGGGCACGGAAGGTGTGGAACGCTCGTTGGGACGCGGAGTCGAACGAAGAGAGGGATAAGCGGTTACCACGCTATGTGACACGTGCGCGTGACGTCACGGGGCCGGTCACGCGAGCACCGTGT
>NW_006263376.1:731015-733278 GCF_000469605.1 Apis dorsata
TCTCTTTCCCTCATCACTCTCCTTTGGTTCTCTTCAACGGCTGCATCCCTTCTCCTAACTCGAAACTATCGATTATCTCTCTCCTCACCCTTTTGTTTCATTCCGCTTGTCCTTGTTTGTTCTCGATCACGATCTATGCGTCGTGAGTTCTTTCTTTCTTCTTTCCTCCGATTGGATTAAAACAGAGTACTTACAAGCCGCAAACTCGACGGGTATTCAGGCTCCGCTGTGACACGAGGACGCGGTAATGATAGTTCTCGTTCGCGCTCGATTCGATGATGTGTTTATACTGTGGCGTTTGCGTTCTCTCTAGATCGTTCACGTACACGTTATATATGTACATATATAGCATCCTCCCGGACATTTTGATCTAACGAATAGTTGAATAATTAAGTTTTAATTATTCAACATCAATGCTACTTCGTATGAATACGAATTTATAGGAATTATTGCAGCACATTTATGGAAAACGAATAAAATTTTATATATATACTTTATATGATTTTGATTAGATTAGAACGATCAAGTTTTTAAAATGGATAATAAATTTATTTGGCACAATTAAAATCGATATTTTATATACTTATCATTAGCAAAGCGATTTGAAAACGCATTGCAATAATTTCTAATCATGTATATTTTTATAAATAATAATATATTTTTATAATATATAATAGTAGAATTTAACAAAGTGACAATCTTTATAAATAAAATTGTAATATTATATGAATCTATTATTATATGACAATGGAACATAAAAAAAAAAGGAGAAAACTAGAAAATACAGTGTCTAACCGACTGCAAAATTAAATGGTTTTAATCTTGATCATTATGCTTTATTACAAGCGACATACTTTTCTAGTTTTGCGGGTCACCTGTGGAATCCAGATCTTGTTTCCATTACATGCACATACACAATTGAACACGTGCAGGTGATCACGCGTTTATTAGTCGCGATCGCGCGACTGCATTAAAATTGAAAAAAAAATTACAGTGCGTGAAAAGAATGTAGCTAACGATGCGTTTTTGCCAGCAGAGATTTACGCATTACGAAACATTTTTATGATGTTGAACGTCTACAGACGTAGAAAGATTAAGCATTTGTGCTTGTGTAAACGTTAGCTTACTACTGGATAAGTAAATTCAAGATGAACGATCCAATCTGTAAACAGAGCATCTATAATTTTAGGAAATTGAAGATACAACGATTGTTCTTATTTTTCAATCATATATTGCGTATCATGCGATGATATATTCCTTTTTTTTTTATTTAAATATAATAATTTAAAAAATAATCAAGACAATGAAATTTTATGTTTACGCGAAACAAAAATTATATCATTATTTATAATAAATTATAATCATGATCGTATTCAATCAATCCTCAAATTGAAGAAATTTTAATCTATATATTCAATATATATTATGTTATGTATGTATCAATAAAAAAATAAACTTTTTGATTCGTTCTCCCTTTAAAGCAACTACGAACTTGACGTATGCATGAGTACGCGCATAACGCGACCGATTCGAAAATAGATGTCTTATTTTCTACACGGCTCAGGAGAAAATAAACTCAATCTGTGGCAACTCCGTGCTATTCTTGATCTGGTACACCATTACGTGTCCTGTGTCGTGGATTAATCGGCTTAGTCTTCGTGCCTATTTTGAAACGAAATTATTAAACCTAATGTTCGTCAATTGACCGTTCAAGCAATGATATTTCGATACACACTCTAATTGTACATACTCATATAGAAAAAGGTCTGATAGAGTATCGTTATCATAACCAGATCTTTAATTTTTGATTCCGTGAATTCTATCACGAGACGGAGCAATTTGAGTTCTATCTAAAGCACTTGACGAATTTTTTTTTTTTAAAAAAGATTAAATTATGCATTATTCAAACAATAATTATCATCCCAACGTGATTTTTAGAAATATAACTGCTACTGTGGCTGGATGCATGTCGATGAATATTCAACGATATTTGCATATTTTCGATGGTCATTGTCTATTACAATTACGAAATATAAACTTCATTATTTTTTTAAAATTTTTATTATTTTTGAAATTTCGATCGATGAAATATGCCATTTATTTCTTAGACCCTTCATATTAATTTTTATGTAATGCTCGAAGAACACGTAATTCGCATTACATAAAACCGAAGAACGTTGAATTAATAATGACGTGATAAAGTGAAATTGATGTGGTCACGGTTTTAGAACGGTGAAAAAAAAAAAAAAAAAAGAAAAAAGAA